>NC_086317.1:158891477-159068977 GCF_036172605.1 Pelobates fuscus
AGATGGTGTTTTTTATCCGTGTTTGAGATGCTTCGGCGGTTGGCATCTTCATTGATCCGTCTTCTGTCCTTTATCGCAGTTGTTATGTCCGCTTTGGATTACTCTGATATCTCCTGGAATAGGTACCAGCGACACAAACAGCGTTGGATTGGCGAATTGAGCGTTGAAACAGCAAATACGAAGCCTCCTGTCATGTTATAAAATTGTAGATTATGCTAGCTTTAGTGTACCTATAATCTTAATTTTATTAATGGCAGGAGGCGAGTATTTCCCACTCATTCTTATCCCTCCCTTGTTTAATGTTAATAGTTTAGATTTATCAGGTACGTATGCAACTCTGCTTGTTGTCTCTGCTACCTGTCACTTGTTCTCATGTCTGTTTTCATATGTAGGGTTGGGATATCTACATATTAAGGTAATTTTGGTTGCTACATTGGGTACCTACATGTTTTGTTCAGAGTACATTTCATTGGCTAACCAACCCTTTCGATTCTGTTTTTTCTCTCGTTTCAGTTTACAGTTCTTCATCGCTATCTGGTTCGACAGTTACTCTCGGAGGGTGGACATCGTTGTATTCATCGTATCTAGGACTTCGTTTCTTCCCCATTATGTTTTCTGCCTTTTATTCTGTTTTGTCGCAGCTTGAAAGAGGAAATGATGCATGGGGAGGGGAGTTTTATAGTACCTAACTTTTTTCTGATTGGTTGTTTTTCTGTGCTGCTGTGGAGTTCTAGTAAAGAGAGACTTAAGCAAATACTCGCCTCCTGTCATTAATAAAATTAAGATTATAGGTACACTAAAGCTAGCATAATCTACAATTGTACATCTATAAATATAAGTCGCACACCAGTAAGAGAAACAAGCGTAACCCTAAGCCATGCATGTACTATGCTCCATTAGATCAAAATAAAAATCATAGCGATGAATAGAGTGGGAACACTACATCCGTAAATATCTTCCCGTCAAGCTTATACTTACAAAACACATCCCAGCAGTGTCAATAGTACTAACTGCCGACTTTACACTAGTCTATAGCTGACACGTAGGCTACAACTATGTTTACCGTACTTTATAATATAAAATGTGCACTGTTATTCTCTGCCTGTTTTGAACGCATGTTCATAAATGTTGAATTAACTAGCAAGCAACTGCTGTTGGGGCAATGCATGCTTATTTGTTTTTCTGCAAGCACAACAAAATAAAGAATTAAAAAAAAACACAATTAGCTACTGGAGAAGCAGTGCCACATTGCAGCAAAACACCTCACTATGAAAAAAAAAAAGTTATTATTTTTCTTTTTCTTTATTTAAAAAAAAAAACAAAAACATTTATAGTGGGGTGTGTGGCTGGATTTGGCACCACCCATTGTAGCATTCTAGCTATAATGGTCGCTGTCAAGGAAGTGGGCAGCAGAGTTGCCAATTCACATGATGTGATTGTGTGACGCATGATATGCAAGCATTCCTCCCAATCACCCGACAACCATGCTCTTTCACACAGTGTCTGGGCTGTAAGGTAAGGTTAGGTTACTGCAGTACCAAAAAATGTAGATTAAACACAATCTAACTCAGTGAAGCATGCATCTACCACTCAAGCAGGGAAATACAATAGAATACAAAAGGAAAAATGAGGACAGCGCTATCAGATGTAATAGTGCACCCAAGGTGCTACCGGTGGTTTATTAGAAGGACAAAATAAATGTACAGACATTTTGAAATGTATTTTGTCCTCCCAATAAACAAATGTAGAACCTTGTGTTCACTATTACATCTGATGTGCTTCCCTCATTTTACATTTTGTGTTTTACTTATTACAGCATATTGGCGTCATGCATATATGAGCGCAGCTCAACAACTTTCTGTGATTGGCTGGGTAGCAAAAAGTATTATGCACTATTAAGTCAATCACAGACCACACAGAGAGCTCAGAGCCAAATCCACATGCTGCAAAGCTAATGTTGCAGGTTTTCAGTGATAAAGAGTGTCTCTCTGCTGCCCAAGTTCTGGGGAATTTATGAGCAGAACAGAAAAGACTGCAAGCAACATGTTAATCTCCTTACTTGCGCTGGCTCTTATTTTTCATTTATTTGAGCTCTTGTCCTTTTTTTAAACTGATAATTCAAGTGGCGTCACCTTGTGTGACATCATTCCCTGTGACAGTACTATATCATTGTTGTTGCTTCATGTGTTCACTTGAAATTCATGCGTTCACTTCACTGTTGTCAACTAACGAGCACATTAGCAAAAACAATAGAATAATTTTCAAAAATGGCAGGTCTGTGGCAGTGTCCTATGTGGTGTTGGAGATAAATGTCACAGTCAGAGCCATGCTGCTTATTCAATTTTCCTGTTAAAGGGTTACTACAACCACCATGACCACTTCAGAGATTTTGTACAACATACAGTGTTAGAGCAGTATGCGGCTGGAAGCGTAACTCCACCCCCATCAGTGCTATTAACCAACCCAGAATGAGAGGCTGTCTAATGTGAAATCTGTGCATAGTTGGCATGTGCTGTAAGCACGCATGTCATAGTGGCCATACTTCTAAGTCCTCCCCTCAGCCTGTCTCCTGGTATAACCCTGTCTCTCCAAGCAAGAGTATATGGGCTGTCTTACCTCAGGGTTTAAACCATTTTCCAATAGTTTAACCCCGAATCTGTCCAGCGATCAACATTGCTGACCCTCACTTTTTTTGCTCCCTGCCACCACAATATTTGGAAGGTTTTGCCAGGTTAGTGGTGAGTTAAGAGTGTCTGTATGTACTGTCTCTCCTAATAGACATCCACTGATAGTCAGAGAACAGCGGTGATAGTCTGAGAGCAGACCAATAGACAACCTTTGGGTTTAACTACTAAAGGTAACATGCCGCCAGACACTCCAGCCCCGATAACATCACAGTAGTAATACTCACAGTAATATCTTTAAACTACAGGAATATATATTTAGAAATCAGCCTGTATAAATAAGTCACGTTGTTCTAAATTAAATTTTATTTACCTACAATTTCTCAGAACTGTCCCGCCCAGCCCCTGGCCACAGCCCCTACTAACACAATGAACAGGGCCGGTGCAAGGATTTTTGCCGCCCTAGGCAAAATAAAAATTTGCCGCCCCCCCCCCCCCCCCATGTGACATCACAATGCCCCCCCCATATGATCTGCCATATGAACTAACGCCAGTGCTGCACACTGTGTTTACATTAAAAAGCCTGCAGGGACAGGCTATAGACACCGGAACCACTTCATTAAGCTGCAGTGGTTCTGGGGACTATAGGGTCCCTTTAATGTGAGGTTAATTCGAGATTAGTGTCTCTAATAATATACTAGATTGCCTACTTACAACCAGATGAAGATGTTGATGGGCACTGGCTGCAGTTTGGCACTGGTCTGGTGTAGAACTCTGGATGCTGTTTGTAACTGCGGTCACAAAATTCAATGTTCTGGGAAAACAGGAAGCAGCTCCATTTTTTGAGGCCCCTTACACAGCTCAAGGTCTGGGCCCCAGGGCCTGACGGTGAGTATGCCCATAAGGCCCACCCATAAGTCCATCTATATGTTCCACCCATTACATTCGCTCACAGGGAGTGTAGTGTGTAGGGGATGTGTTATGTGTTATTGTAGAGGATCTAATGTGTGTGCTTATGGAATGTAGTGTATAGTCATACCAGTTTGTGTAGGTGATGCAGTGTGTTTGTGTGTAGTGGAAGCAGTGTGTGTTTGTGGTTGTGTGTAAGGGATCCATTGTTTGAATCTGTGTTTGTATGCATAAGAGATGCAAGATGTGTGTCTGTAAGTGTGTGCATTGAGTGTGTGTAAGAAATGCATTGTTTCTGTGTGTATGTAAGAGAAGCAGTGTGTGTGTGTGTGTGTGTTTGCATGTGTGTGTAAGGGATGCATTGTGTGTTTCTGTGTATGTATTGGGATGCAATTTGTGTGTGATTGCGTGTAGTGTGAAAGAGCTCTTTGTCTTGCCCCCTGTCCTATAGAGCTGTCCCTTCTGCCCCTTAGAGCCCTCCCCTGCCCCTTAGTGGTCTCTCCTCTCCCCCCAACCTCCCCTGGGGGTCTCTTCTCACACCCACCCACCCTCCCTGTGTCCTCCTCACCTCCTCTTCTCCTCATCTCCACTTCTCCTCACCTCCCCCCGTGTCTTCTCACCTCCCCCCGTGTTCTCCTCACCTCCCCTTCTCCTCACCCCCCTCTCCCTGTGTTCTTCTCATTCCCCCTCCCTGTGTTCTTCTCACCTCCTCTCCCTGTGTTCTTCTCACACCCACCCACCCTCCCTGTGTTTTCCTCACCTCCCCTTCTCCTCACCTCCCCCGTGTCTTCTCACCTCCCCCCGTGTTCTCCTCACCTCCCCTTCTCCTCACCCCCCTCTCCCTGTGTTCTTCTCACTCCCCCTCCCTGTGTTCTTCTCACCTCCTCTCCCTGTGTTCTTCTCACACCCACCCACCCTCCCTGTGTTTTCCTCACCTCCCCTTCTCCTCACCTCCCCCGTGTCTTCTCACCTCCCCCCGTGTTCTCCTCACCTCCCCTTCTCCTCACCCCCCTCTCCCTGTGTTCTTCTCACTCCCCCCTCCCTGTGTTCTTCTCACCTCCCCTCCCTGTGTTCTTCTCACTCCCCCTCCCTGTGTTCTTCTCACCTCCCCGTGTTCTTCTCACTCCCCCCTCCTTGTGTTCTTCTCACCTCCCCTCCCTGTGTTCTTCTCACCTCCCCTCCCTGTGTTCTTCTTACTCCCCCCTCCCCTCTTCTTCTTACTCCCAATCCCCCCTTTCTTTTTACTCCCCCCTCCCCTCTTCTTCTTACTACCCCCTCCACTTGTCTTCTTCTTACTCCCCCTCTCTTCTTACTCCCCCCTCCTTCTTACTCCCCCCACCCCACTTCTTCTTACTCCCCCCACCCCTCTTCTTACTCCTCCTCCCCCTTCTTACCCCCCCTCCACTTGTCTTCTTCTAAGAAGAAAACAAGGGAGGGGGGAGTAAGAAGAAGACAAGTGGAGGACTTGTGTTCTTCTTACTCCCCCCTCCCTTGTTTTCTTCTTACTCCCCCACCTTCCCTCTTCTTCTTACCTCCATCCCCTCGTTCTTAACCCCCCACAGTTCTTCTTACCCCCCAGTTTTTCTTACCTCCTCCCCTCCCCCAGTTCTTCTTACCCCCTCAGTTCTCCTTACCCCCCTCCCCCAGTTCTCCTTACTCCCCCTGCCCCAGTTCTCCTCCTAACCTCACCTCCCCTGTAGCATGGCCAAGCTCCTCTCCGGTCCGCGGTACAGGAGTTTCTGTTTCCTGTACCCGGCCAGACTGATAGGAAGTGCACACTGAGTGTGCACTTCCTGTCAGTCCGGCCGGGTCGCGGACCGGAGAGGAGCTTGGCCACGCTACAGGAAGGGAAGGTGAGGCCAGGCGGCTGCAACATTTAAAGGGCCGGCGATGGGGGCGCAATGCGCCCCCTCCTATATGGCGCCCTAGGCCGCTGCCTAGTTCGCCTTATAGGAAGCGCCAGCCCTGAAAATGAAAGTGTCCCTCTTCATCCATTTTAAATGTTGGGAGGAATGAGATTATCATAACCACCCAAGGTTAGCTTGCTTTGGACAGATAATATGGAAGTTCACTGCAAAGATGAATGTGCCAAGGAGAGCCCTGTCTTCTGTCAAACAACATGAAAACACATTGATAAGACATGGAGGATAGCAACCAAAGGCATTTTGCATCATAACTACCATAATGAACGGTATTGATTGTGGCGATTAGTGTGCTTTTTTAAGAATGAACAAAATAAAAATATTCAGCATTATTAACTTGTAGGGTCTTGTGAGTCACAAGAGTGACTATACAGATTATAAAACTCTTTTATGTGGCACTTGCTCATGGTTGTCTGTTTCCTGTAATAAAATCCCAATGACATCTCAAAAACAAGTTGGCAGGAATTAGCCAAATAATAATTTTTTATCTATAATGAGTCAACAATGTGAGCAGAGGCAGGTTTCTTCACCCACGCACCTTTCAAACATTAGAATTGGAAAAGGAAGGACATTTTAATTTTAGGGTTGTGAGTAGGGGTGTGGCCAGAGGCGGGACTGTTCTGGGAAAGTTTAGGGGATTTACTATTAACAATTCATGCAATTAAATTGTAAATTAGAACAAGAACAATGTATCTTAGTTACGGTGACTGAATTCTAAACATATTTATTGTAATTTAAAGATATCACCTGGACTGCAAGGAAGGGGCAGCATGACTGCTGCCCTGCAGTAAGGGGGTGGGAGATAGATGGATACATAGTTGCCAAGATGGGGGATAAGAAGGGGAGTAGAGGGGAGGGTACTCAACAGTGCAGAAGGAGCAGTCTGGAACAGTTTCCCTCCCTCCCTTTACCTATGCTTATGTGATGGTTTTGGCTTGTGATGTTGTTTGTTTCTGTTCTTGTTTTGTCACAGCTATGGCGGAGTTCCTGGCCAGCGCATGTAATGCACAATAAAAGGATTTGGGGAGTCGCAGCCTGCTAGGGCTGATGGCAGAAGGCATGCTGTACGAACTCTGGATAAAGACGCGGAGTATCTGTCTGTTGGGTAGTCACCCCAACAGCTGACAGGTGGAAATGCTGGCTGTGTTAAAGTTTAAATAAAGCTGTGGCGGTTGCCCTTATCCAACACTCAGGTGTCATGTCGTTATTGGGGGGTAACAGGTTTTGGTATTGGGTCAGCAGTCAAGACACATTACTGTGAGCAATATTGTTGTGGATATCTGGTATACACTCAGACACACCAACAATATGGAACATCTAGGAAAGAGCGACATTGGGATAGAAAAGAGAGATTTGAGATCAAAATATGGACTGTCTCTCCTTACTAGGAAGTTATGCACGCTCATAGGTCTTGATCTTAGTACGCAAGTCTGGCAAAAAAATAAATTTATATATATATAAAATATAAAATATATCAATATATAAATATATCAATAGCGGACATATTTACAATAGTCAAAATAAAACTCTCACCCAGCTCAGGACCATTCAAATGGCAGCGCTTGGAGAGGAAACATGAAGCGGTCACCTCAGCAATGACAGTAAATTCTGCACGTGCAACAAGAAAAAATTAATGATTGGAATAAGGAAGCCAGCACATAGTTATACACACTCAAGTAAGAGTGCAGTGCACATACACAGATGTCAATTTAACAATAATAATGAAATATAAATTCCACCCTTAAGTATTCAATTCTCACCCTTAGTTGTTTGACTTTATTGCGCCACAAGTGGACCCAGCAATGTTTCAACCAGATTTAAGTAGGCTCAGGCTGTTCAGTTGCATTAGAAGTATTTTACAGAGTGAAACTTTTAACCAGTACAAGTATAATATTGAATCCATCTTGTATATGCAATCACACAAGTGGAGTGTATAGTCAAAGAAAGAAAAGAGTTAATATTCATACATCTTTAATGCCTGCACAGTATAGAATCCATCACAAAAGTGAAAAGTGCAAGCTCGTCTAAGGAAAGGATTCATTTTCATCAGGGAAGGGCTCTTGGTGAGCGCAGTAAATGAACTACACCTTGCCCCGCTCTTCAACTGGTTCCGCAGACACTTTGCTGAGGCCCAGGGCAGACTGGACCACAAGGCAAATGCCACCCAAGCTTTCCATGATTGTCCTATACAACATCTGCAGAGCCTTCACCAAAACACACACAAAATTGAACAATAAAACCAGAACCATGTGTGCACGATTTGGTGGTCATGCAGCCATGAGGGCAGTAGCTGAGGCTAAGTGGAAGGGTTATTTGATCAGTGGCCCTTTAATAGTGCACTGGACCGGGTCTGTGCACCATCAAGTCTTCCCTGCGGCTTACTGGGAAGAAGTCAGCCCATCCTGGAGAGAGCCGCACAGGAAGGGTTGGCACGCACACAAATGAGGGAGTGGGAGGACCAAACTTCCATCACATGCACCCTTACAGTCCCAATTTGAGTGTGACTGTCACAATTGTCGGTTCCTTTCTCGACATCCTGACTTTGTTCCCTAGTGTCATACTTTTAAGGAAAACCATAAAATTGTCCCTAAAAAGTGTAGTGTAAGCCCATCATTAGACATTCTCATACTGCACTCAGGGTACTAGGACCTGAAACAGTGCTACCTGCAAATCCTGCCCTCAGTAGGTTTGACTGCTTGATTGGCAGACAGCTTGGCATGCATTGAGACCAGGCTAACCTGCCAATACTTTGGGTGAACCCTTTCTGTACATGTTTAGCCCCTATGGGCTGAGCCAGTGACACAATCACATCACTGAACTGCGCCACAGTGTCCTGCTTCACAGAATGCAAATGAGGGATATACCATCAGCCTTGGCCAGCTGGCTTCCACTGGACACCCAAAAAAGCCACCCTTCTGCACCCACAAAAACCGAGTGTGACTAAAATATGTGAATTGTTACTTATGTTTGCGTATCAGATTTTATGTAAATCTGTCTGTTTTTGTGACAAACTTACCTTTACCCGGCGCCCGCGGCGCGCTTCTCCTCTGGCCACACGGGCACAATGCACTGCATGACCGCATTGCCTCAGTCCTATATACTTACCTACGGTCACTCGAACAACTCCTTCTGCTGGTTCACGGGACAAACTGCAACCCTTATAAATAAAAGATAAAGCCATGAAGTCATTACCTTAAAGGGACCATGTCATCTAGGCGATGCAATGCTGTTTGGGCTCGCAGAGATGACCTGGACCAATGGGAACTCTTTTGAGCTCTAAGGCTTGTTTTAGCCTCCATTCTTTGCCCTATTGTGGTTTCTGTTTGGATCTCGTTTAGTGCTCCTGGTAATTACCTTGTGATTTCCTGTGTTTGACCTCGGCTTCGTATTTGACTTTTGATTTCTGCTATCATGACCCCGGCATTGTATTTGACTTCTGATTTCTGGTCTCCTGACTCCGGCTTCATTTTTGACTTGTGATTTCTGGTATCCTGACTCCAGCTTTGTCTTGAATAACAGTATTTCTGTTATTCCTGTCCTTGATTTATCTTAACCCTGTTTCTTGTTGTATTTATACGTTAAGTACGGCCATTCTAAGGCTTGTTAATACACCTTTCTGATCTACCTTTTGTGGGTTTCCTCTTTCCTGTGTGTTGGGGTACGACTCCCATGACAGTCTGTATCTGAGTGTGTGTACATATATGTGTTTGTATCCAGGGCACACAATGACACACATGCAGATACACAGATACACATATAGATACACATACACACAGATATATACATACAGACACACAGATATACATACAAGCAGATAAACACAGACAAACAGATAGATACACAGAAATACATACAGACACACAGATATAAACATACACACATACACACATATAGACACATGCAGAAACACAGACACACCTACAGACACACGCAGACACACAGACACACAGATAGACAGACACACATGCAGACATACATGCAGATACACAAACACACAGATATACAGACACACATACAGGCATAAATGCAGATACACAAACACACACACACATACATAAGACACACAGATAGATACACATACAGACACACAGATATAAACATACAAACAGGCAAACAGACACAAAGCTATACATGCAAAAAGATACACAGACACATATAGAACACATCAGATAAACAGACACACATACAGGCACACATGCAGACAAACAGACACATGCAGACACACCGATACACACACACACACATGCAGACATACAGACACACACATACACATACGGGCACACATATACACATAGAATGTGATGGCCGATAAGAACCATTCGGCCCATCTAGTCTGCCCAGTTTTCTAAATACTTTCATTAGTCCCTGGCATTATCTTATAGTTAGGACAGCCTTATGCCTATCCCACGCATGCTTAAACTCCTTTACTGTGTTAACCTCTACCACTTCAGCTGGAAGGCTATTCCATGCATCCACTACCCTCTCAGTAAAGTAATACTTCCTGATATTATTTTTAAACCTTTGTCCTTCTAATTTTAGACTATTTCCTCTGGTTGTGGTAGTTTTTCTTCTTTTAAATATAGTCTCCTCCTTTACTGTGTTGATTCCCTTTATGTATTTAAATGTTTCTATCATATCCCCCCTGTCTCCTCTTTCCACCAAGCTATACATGTTAAGATCCTTTAACCTTTCCTGGTAAGTTTTATCCTGCAATTCATGAACCAGTTTAGTAGCCTTTCTTTGAACTCTCTCTAAGGTATCAATATCCTTCTGAAGATATGGTCTCCAGTACTGTGTACAGTACTCCAAGTGAGGTCTCACCAGTGTTCTGTACAATGGCATGAGCACTTCCCTCTTTCTACTGCTAATACCTCTCCCTATACAACCAAGCATTCTGCTAGCATTTCCTGCTGCTCTATTACATTGTCTGCCTACCTTTAAGTCCTCAGAAATAATCACCCCTAAATCCCTTTCCTCAGATGTTGAGGTTAGGACTCTATCAAATATTCTGTACTCTGCCCTTGGGTTTTTACGTCCAAGATGCATTATCTTGCACTTATCCACATTAAATGTCAGTTGCCACAACTCTGACCATTTTTCTAGTTTACCTAAATCATTTGCCATTTGGCTTATCCCTCCTGGAACATCAACCCTGTTACATATCTTAGTATCATCCGCAAAAAGACACACCTTACCATGCAATATCACTAATAAAAATATTAAAGAGAATGGGTCCAAGTACAGATCCCTGAGGTACCCCACTGGTGACAAGCCCAAGCTTCGAATATACTCCATTGACTACAACCCTCTGTTGCCTGTCACTCAGCCACTGCCTTACCCATTCAACAATATTGGAATCCAAACTCAAAGATTGCAGTTTATTGATAAGCCTTCTATGTGCAACAGTGTCAAAAGCCTTACTGAAATCTAGGTAAGCAATGTCTACTGCACCACCCTGATCTATAATTTTAGTTACCCAATCAAAAAAATCAATAAGATTAGTTTGGCATGATCTCCCTGAAGTAAACCCATGTTGTCTCTGATCTTGAAATCCATGTGTTTTTAGATGTTCAACAATCCTATCCTTTAACATGGTTTCCATCACTTTCCCCACTACTGAAGTAAGGCTTACTGGCCTATAGTTGCCCGACTCCTCCCTATTACTTTTCTTGTGAATGGGCACAACATTCGCTAACTTCCAATCTTCTGGGACTACTCCTGTTAACAATGATTGGTTAAATAAATCTGTTAATGGTTTTGCTAGTACACCACTAAGCTCTTTTAATAGCTTTGGGTGTATTCCATCAGGTCCCATTGACTTATTTGTCTTTACTTTTGACAGTTGAAATAGAACCTCTTCCTCTGTAAACTCACGTGTAATAAATGACTCATTTATCCTTTTTTTTAACAGAGGTCCCTTTCCTTCATTTTCAGCTGTAAATACCGAACAAAAATATTCATTGAGGCAGTCAGCTAGACCTTTATCCTCATCTACATACCTTCCTTCTTTTGTTTTTAATCTAACTAATCCTTGTTTTACTTTTCTTTTCTCATTTATGTATTTAAAAAAAGTTTTGTCCCCCTTTTTTACTGACTGTGCTAATTTCTCTTCTGTGTGTGATTTGGAAGCTCTTATAACTTGCTTAGCCTCTTTCTGCCTAATCTTATAGGTCATTCTGTCTTCCTCACTCTGGGTTTTTTTATAATTACTAAATGCTAACTTTTTGTTTTTTACTATTTTGGCCACATCTGCGGAGTACCACAGTGGTTTCTTGAATTTTTTGCTTTTACTGACAAGCCTAATGCAATTTTCTGTTGCCTTCAGTAGTGCAGCTTTTAAATAATCCCATTTATTTTGTACTCCATTTAAGTTGCTCCAGTCTGACAATGACTCCTATACACATCTTCTAATTTTAGAAATGTCTGTTTTTCTAAAGTCTAAAACTTTTGTTTTTGTGTGGTGTGACTCAGTCACTGTTCTTATATTAAACCACACTGACTGATGATCACTGGATCCTAAACTTTCACCTACAGTAATATCTGATACCAATTCTCCATTTGTTAACACTAAATCTAGTATGGCCTCTTTACACATACAGACACACAGATACACACACAGATTCACATGCATACATACATACACACACATATAGACACACAGAATCACATACAGACACACATGCACACACAGATATATACTCAGACAGACACACATGCGCACACACATAAATAGGTACACAGATACAAATACAGACACACATGCACACGCACATATAGATAGATACACACAAACAAACATGCAAAAAGTACATCTTTTTAGTCACCCTCCTGTTCCTACCTTTTAAGTTCAGGAAGGTGGCTTCCCTGGGGTCCAGAGGCTGCTGATAGTGTAGGGAATCAGAAGCACTCATTCTACACTCCCCTCCTCTCCTCCTTCCTCCCGCATGGCGCTCAGAGTTAGCTGTGAGTAACTAGCCAGCTGTCACTTTCTTTCAGCACCAGCTGACATCACAGGGGCCCGGTCGCGCTATTAAAGGGCCACAGCACTGACCTGGCCTCTGAGGACACAATGCCATTGGGTGGCCCTAAGTGCGTGGGGGCCCACTGCCCGCATTAATTTCTTTTAGGATCTGTGATTCTAAAAAATTATTACGGGCCGAGGGCAAATGGGGGAGCTGCTTTGGGCCCCTCAAAAGTAACTGGGCCCAGGGTCGCTGTCCCTTTTGCCCCACATTAAAGACGCCCCTGAACCCGAACAACACTCTATTACTCTGAACCAAGTAGTTTCTTCCTTCTCCACCTGGTGCTTAAGAAACTGCACAGATATCAACAGGTTCACCTATCCCATGAATGGACAGATACGGTATCTCTGGCTCTGCCACTAAAAATACTTGAATAGAGTATCCAAGGCAGCTTTATTGCAGAGTATTAAGTGGGTAGCAAGTGTGGCTACTGTATTTGGAGGCAGCTCTGGATGTCTAGTGCTCTGCTACTAAATACAATATACGGTTTTTATTAGCCATGCCACTAGCTTAACATCTGTTTTAGCTAAAGATAATAAATAGGTTATATAGCCATAGTCACACTACCACCTATATTAAGTGTTAGTATGAAGTGGAATTTCTTAGAGATACACTCCAAACACCATAACCACTACATCAAACTGTAGTGGATATGGTGCCAGGAATGCCCTGAACCCCCCTTTTACAATGTAAATAGTCAAACCAAGCATTTGAAGAATTGTTTGACTTCTTAGTGGAGACTGCTCCCAGCGTTTCTGGGCTCATCTCTTTGCCAAGAGCGATCAACTGAAGATCTCATCTAATGAGTTGACCCTACCCTGCAGGGTTTTAAATAAGAGAGGTCGGGGCGGGACCTGGCCACTGAGCAGACTGGTCACACTAAACCAGAGCTTCGAGTAGGAACCTGCAAATAAGTGACTTATTACTGATATAACTCGACGAACCTACTAATTTGTAGCAACAGAGCATCGGTGTTACCCCGAGACTCAACTGGGTGTATTGCAGTGCTCGGAGAAATACGCTGAAGCAGACACAGAGTTGCGGCCTACCAGCAGATGCAAGTGTGGGAGAGGCGGCCGACCTCCTCGCGAGCTGTCATGCAGGAATACGCTGAAGTGCTTAGGACCCCGTTTCCCCCCTTGCCGGTGAGGGATATCCCGGCACAATCGACACGCTAACAGGTTTTGCCATGAAACGACAAGCGGGCATCAGGGAACTCACCCGATCCAGTCTCAGCCAAGATGGCGACGGCTGGAAAACTATGAACAGCGGCCGGACGATGACCTCTCGATACAGAGGCACGAACCGCGCAGAGCAGAGCCAGACCTCCTGGAATCGCTGGACAACATGATACACCATCTCGACCAAGCATTCCAGAGATTCTGGCCTGCAAAAATACTCGGGAACCCCAGCGGCGGACAGGTGGCTCGGTGCCCAAAGGTGGCCCAAATCAAGCGTTAAGGCCCGCACCACCACCAATGGAAGAAGCTTGTGCATGGACATTCCAGGCAGAAAAGCAACCATACATCAGGCAGGAAGCACCAAGGCCAGATGGCAACCCACAAAGGAGGGCTGAACACCCCCATCATCAGAAATACCAACAAGGCACCTTCATATTGGGAGTTGCCTCTTTGGGCCGGTCGCCTTGCTCCACAAGATGGGACTTAGACTTGCTGCCCACCCCAGCTATAGCACACCAACACAAGCTGGGCATTGGCTAAAACTACCATACAAGAGACGCATCAGCCCTCTACCAGAAGGTGCAGGTTGGCCGAATGACCAGCGCAAGAGCCTACCAGTATGTCGTACACACTCACACATTGGGACGCTCATCTGGTTTTGCCTAATATGTACCACTAACATGCCTCTGTGTTACACCCTAAAAATGTAGTGTATACCTTAGCTGTAAAAGTTAGTTCAGCATACTTACTTTCATACTCTTTTTAATTTTGTTATTTTTAAGAGTGATACCAAAGTTTAAGTAAACATGTCAGCCCAGTGTGCTTCACTATTCCTACTTGTCATGTCCAGACAGCACCTTTACCTAGCGGAAGTTGTGACGAAACCAATCTCGCCACATTGTATTGGAGGAGCCTGGTTGCCCGCCTGCTGCCTCTGGACTATGGACCGGCAGCTAAAGGGTTAATTTTACTGTGCAGAAGGATTTATTTATCCCTTTCTGCACAGCAGTTCGGTAGATTTCATCTACCGAACAAACAGCCGTTCACCAACCTCCCCAGAGCCGTGGGAAGCCGGCCGGCGTTGTTAATTGGCCACCCAGAAGCTGGAGTGTGCTGCCAATTTACCTCCCTGAAGCTGCGGTTAATTGCCTGTTAACTGTGTGGCCGCTGTTACACTTAGCGGCCGCTAGGTGGCGCTGTTCTGGAGCTCCCCGGGCAGCCAACACTTTTCTGCCCGGCTTTCATGCACCAAAATCGGACACTTTTACGTGCTGGCACCGCTGAACCTCCAGCCCTGGTTCTCATTCGTATGAATTTGGTGAATGCAGGGAAATTCGGTAGTTTGTTTTATGTGAACTGTAGTAACCCAGATAGCCTGCCGTGGAGCCTGTTCGTATAATTAAAGACTTTGGCTCCATGGCAATTAAAATGTATTTGTGTGATCTGGGTGCCATTCACCTAATAATGTGCACCCAGACCTGAGCTATCTGGGGATATGTTACATGTCTGTGTTTTATGTATAAAATGTGTCTGTATGTATTTTAAAGTGATAGTCTGTTTCTGTGTCACCATGTGCATAATGGAGTCTGGCCTTTGTCTTAGGAGATAATTGAATTACTTCATTAATTATCTCCAGGGCAGGGAGGAGGAAACCAAGATGCATGGTGGGAAAGTATTGTGGCTGTGTGTACGAAAATGATACATGTCTGTCTGCTGTTTCAGTCTTCCATCTGGTCCCCTAGGGGAGTGTCCACCAGGTGGGAGACCTGCATAAATACAGGGGCAGGTAGCCCTGAATAAACAGACCACTGCTTGACCTTCAACACGGAGCCTTGTCTCGTTCTTGGGGGGATTCACTGTATGCTGTTGGAGATTTGACTGCTAGGAGTGTAAGCTGATGTCTGCTTTTCCTATTCATCTGCTAGCAGCTATTTGTGAGGTTCCAGCTGGAGTGCTACCTTATTCATCTACATCCAGTTCGTGAGTTTTGGTGCTTTTACAGTAGCTGTGCCTTTTTGGGAAAAGGGGATTATCGCCTAAACCGATTTTTCCCCTTTTATGCTGAAACGGTCCGTAACAGAAGTTTATGGGGAACGCTATCATGATCAAAATGGTGCACTATGATGTCACTTAATATGATAATACTTAATATGCTCCAACAACATACTACTGATTATTAAGCATGTCCACAATTTCTATCGATGTCTGTTGCCAGACATCCACATGTCGTTAAGCCCCATTACTCCTCTCCTACACATGTCTCTGGACAGATTGTACGTTCCGCTTGTTAGGATGATGTATCTTTCAGCATGCTACTAACTTATGACAGTCATGTCAATTAATTTGTGGCTAGGACCACAACTCTTGCTATTGTAACTCACATTTACTAATATTCTGATCTACTCAGCATTACTCTAACGTTTAAACAAAAATGTAACGATAATCTTAATGCTCTAACTGTTGTGCTTGAAAATATGCTCGAAGAATGCTATTGGGGCACCACGAGCTTGTATATTTTTCACTCGAAGCACAATAAAAATAAAGAATAAAAAAAAAAAAAGAGGTCGCAGAAGCATGTTGCGATAAGGGCTGGTGTAGTGGGGGCTGAAAGGTAAGTATTTCTCACATTTTAAACCCTCACACCCCTCGGTAGACACATAGACAGGTCTCAGGACACTGTAGCACTGTAGAATACTGTACATGTTTGTATTCCTAATGCTGTCGTGTTCCTCTAAGTTCTAACACCTGAAAATCATGCTACTGGCACTAAGTTATACTATATTATTGCCATGTATGTGTTAAATATAAATTCAGCATTATGACATTAAACAATTTTATTATCAGCAGGTCACTGAGAACAATTTTATATCCACTATAAAGATATTTTATTGATGCAGAAAAGAGCAATAGCATTTTCTAACAACAAAAGGCAAATGTTGATTGCAAGACATAATCTACAATTGTCAAACTCAGGAACAAAACAACAATATATAGGCCAAAAGTAATTTATAAAGATCTGTAAAGATTTTTGTGACTGAAAATAACAATTTACAGTATATCAAAGCTTTGGAGAAATAATGTTATAAGACCAGTCAACAAAAAAAAATTCAATATTTAAATCCAAAGTTGTGATGAGTTATAAATAAAGTAACTTCAGTGTGACAAAAATCTCCGATTGGTGACTACCAAATTTGTTTGAGATCTCTAAAATGACTTGCCATCCAGTCTTTCGCCCAGGGGCAAATCATACATCATCATACATTGTACATACTAAAGAATACTGTTTTGTATTTTTCTTTATAAAGTTTATTTAGCAGGTGAAATCATTACAACTGAATGTGAGAACAGAGCATTTCAAAGTATTACAAGCTATGCATGCCTAATGCCTAGTATGTGTACCATGTAACCTAGATTAAAAAAAAAAAAACGCAAATCTGAGGCTGGCCTAGAGAACACATCTGTGCAAATATGCGTAAACTCCAGATGTTGCACGCTGGAGTTAGAAACTACACCAATAAACCAGTAAATTCAACAGTATAATGGTCTTCAAGGTTGCAGCCTACCTTTATCCACTGATGGAGACGGTTGAGAAAATGAGATTCATGGGGGTTCTTACAGACACTATTATGATGGCTCATAACACACTAACAATTCTAATCATTCAAAAAGCGGAATGAAACATAAAAATTATGAAGTATAAGATATAAAAAATTGGGGAAGGGATTCCTAGTATAGGAAGAAAAGAAAGGTAAAATGTAATGTTTAGGGTTAATGTCTTACAGTGGTTATGAAAAAACAAGCACTAGTAATACAACACAACTTGACTGTGCCCTGGGTTCTGGCCATGACTTAAAGGGACATTATAGGCACCCAGACCGTTTCAGCTCATTGAAGTGGGCTGGGTGCAGTGCCCCAGTCAGTTTAAACCTGCAATTGTAATTATTACAGTTATTGATAGACTGTAATAATTACCTTGGAGGGCTAACTCCACCTCTAGTGGAGACAGCCTCTAGAGGGACTTCCGGGTGGTTAGGTGACTTTTGGTCTCCTAACTGATGCTGGACATCCTCACTTTGTGCACGAGGACATCAAGAATCAGCTAAAACCACAGAGGAAAGCACTATACAATGTTTTCCTATATGGAAGTTCTAATGTGATCGTAACGCATGCGCATTAGGTTTCTCCGGCCGGCTGACATCGGCGGCGGAGGAGAGGTGACAGAGCCTTTTCCAGAGGGACATCGGCAGTGGATTAAGGTAAGTGACAAAAATGTTCTAACCCTTTTATCACTGGGGGAGGGCGCGAGCGAGGTGGGCTCTATAGGGTCCTATAGTGCTAGGAATGCAACTTTATATCACTAGCAGTATAGTTTCAATTTTAGTCAGTAATTGTAAGAACTCCTGGTTCAGCTGATCCATTTCCTGTTGCAGCGCAGTCACACCTAGCAGTGGCTGATCATGTAAGGGGCCAGTAACATTAGGTCTGCACAGGGCATATCATCATGGTAGTCACAGGACATGGCATACTGAAGGTAGATATACTCTAAGCCTAGATCCTCCTAATCTTTACTTATCCCTAAATCTCCAAAAACAAACCTAACTCTACTCCTACACTAGACCTAACCCTGCACCAATACTAACCCTAAAACTACACCAATATTAGTCCTAGCCAATAAAGGGATTAAACATTTTTAGTAACCAATTACGACTTTTCATGTTTCCAACTCCACAGGGTCGACCTAAGACATTGTGCTGCCTAGGACCAAGACTCCACCCCTCCTCCCCCAAGTCATGCGCGCACACACATGCACATCAACGCAGTCACACATATATGCCCTGGTTGGCAAAAACACATGGGTGGCAGGGTAATTCTATTAATGCAATAAATGTGTAAATCTTCTATATCATGCCAGTGAAGCAATAAATACATAAACTTGGTATAGTTTTGGCTGCTAGATTAAAGAAACTTTTACCACTGATTATACACCAAGATCAAATAGGATACGTCCCAGGCAGAAATTCCTATACCAGCATCAGGAGAATCATCAATATTCTAGATGATGCTAATAGAAATAAGGTCCCAGTTTTGGCTCTGTCGATCGATGCTGGAAAAGCATTTGACAGAGTCAACTGGAGTTACCTAGAAGCTGCATTGTCACATTATGGCCTCGATGGTTGAATCCATTGGCGCGTACTAGAGGTCCAAACATTACTGCCCCATGGTTCCAACTGAGAAATGGGACACGTCAAGGGTGTCCGCTTTCACCATCATTGTATTTACTTTCTATTTAGCTGAAAACATTAGAAATAATAAAAAAAATCAACGGCTATAAAACATCTGATATAGACCAGAAAATAAGCAAATGCCCGGTGGGCCGTGGTGGCCAGGGGCCGAGGCCGGCAGGGGAGGTCCCAGGATCTCCCCTGCCGGTATATGCAGGGCCGGCACTATCCGAGCACCGGCCCCGCTGTTTTCCATGAAGGGCCGGTGAGGAGATCAAAGATCTCCCTCACCAGCCCACATGTTGTCAAATGCGTCCGCAGGCAGGGAGAGAGGGAGGGAGACAGCCAGCCTGGAGAGAGGACCCGGTGGAGCTCTAACTTGCAGCTCTGCCGGGTTCCTCTCGCGAGATCCGGATCGTTGCCATAGCAATAACAGGATCTCGTGAGAGTGAACTCTAGCCCGCAGGCTAGATTTCACTCACCACTGGACCACCAGGGAACACCGCCACCCCGCCTCCCAGTCCCAGATACCAGCGTGCCGGTCCCCCCCTCCCAGGCTAAAGGTAAGAAGGGAGGGGGGGGACATAATGCCTGCATAGTTATTTTATTATTTGTTTATTTATCCCCACCCCTACACACACACAATCCATTCTAACATTTATAACATACACACTCTGGATCCCCTATACACACACTAGATTCCTTGTAAGCAAACACATACTACACCCCTAAACACACACTTTCTACAAACACTACATCACCTATACACACACACACACACACACACACACTATAGCCTGTATGCACACACTTGCTACATCCCCTATACACACACATTCTCTACAACCCCATGCCACATATGCATCACATTACACCACAAACACAACATGACTAAAACCAACCTTATTACACAATACCACACCACAATCAGCTCACTCTACCACAAGCAATCTCCAAACACATGCACAATACTCTTTCCTGCCATTTTTGTCTCCTGGTACCCATTTATAGAGACATCAGAGACAAGTTGCAAGGAAACAGTGCAAGCATGTTATTAAATTTGCTTGCACTGTGCAGAACAAATACAGGGCTTTTTTCTCATGCTAGAGCTCTTCAGCAGAGCTCTGTGCATGGTCTGCCCTGGAAGAGCATTGAACCAACATGCTATCTTTGAGAGGGGGCGTGCTTGTCATTGGTGATGACAAAACACACCTCCTCTTCCCTGCCCCCTGCTGGAAACTTTTCATGTTTCCAACTCCACAGGGTCGACCTAAGACATTGCGCTGCCTGGGACCAAGACTCCACCCCTCCTCCCCCAAGTCATGCGCGCACACATGCACATCAACGCAGTCACACATATATGCCCTGGTTGGCAAAAACACATGGGTGGCAGGGTAATTCTATTAATGCAATACATGTGTAAATCTTCTATATCATGCCAGTGAAGCAATAAATACATAAACTTGGTATAGTTTTGGCTGCTAGATTAAAGAAACTTTTACCACTGATTATACACCAAGATCAAATAGGATACGTCCCAGGCAGAAATTCCTATACCAGCATCAGGAGAATCATCAATATTCTAGATGATGCTAATAGAAATAAGGTCCCAGTTTTGGCTCTGTCGATCGATGCTGGAAAAGCATTTGACAGAGTCAACTGGAGTTACCTAGAAGCTGCATTGTCACATTATGGCCTCGATGGTTGGATCAAGAAAGCCATTATGGCCCTCTATGTGAATCCATTGGCGCGTACTAGAGGTCCAAACATTACTGCCCCATGGTTCCAACTTAGAAATGGGACACGTCAAGGGTGTCCGCTTTCACCATCATTGTATTTACTTTCTATTTAGCTGAAAACATTAGAAATAATAAAAAAAATCAACGGCTATAAAACATCTGATATAGACCAGAGAATAAGCACACATTCTCTACAACCCCTAGCCACATATGCATCACATTACACCACAAACACAACATGACTAAAACCAACCTTATTACACAATACCAAACCACAATCAGCTCACTCTACCACAAGCAATCTCCAAACACATGCACAATACTCTTTCCTGGCATTTTTGTCTCCTGGTATCCATTTATAGAGACATCAGAGACAAGTTGCAAGGAAACACAGTGCAAGCATGTTATTAAATTTGCTTGCACTGTGCAGAACAAATACAGGGCTTTTTTCTCATGCTAGAGCTCTTCAGCAGAGCTCTGTGCATGGTCTGCCCTGGAAGAGCATTGAACCAACATGCTATCTTTGAGAGGGGGCGTGCTTGTCATTGGTGATGACAAAACACACCTCCTCTTCCCTGCCCCCTTCTTAGTGGGCCGCTGTGATAAAAAAATGCCCAGGCCGAATTTTTCTCCCAGTCCGGCCCTGTTGTGGACCATGTGCAAACCAACAATGAAATAGATATCATGTCTCCACATGTTACTGAAAAGCACCTCAAAGAAAAAAATAGTATCTATCAATGGAGTTGTTGAACCAAATTGTTCACTATAAGACACCTTATACTAAACCTCTTCATTTAGGTATGGCCATGGCCTATTGTAGTTAAATTCTTAATTTAGGTATGCAATATTTTCTTTAATTTAAGTTCTATACAATGTGAGTTTCTTTTTAAGAGTAAGTTCATTTGTAGGAAGCAAGGGGTCATCCAGGACAGTATTTTCAAAGAGGCTAGACAAGGTGAAAGAGGTGAGGCATATATCAGTTTTGTTTTGTATTTTAGTTATATAACTTTGTCGGAACAAAAAAAGGGTTTTAAAAAATATATCCAGCACATGTTTGCTCACGTAGAGGATAATCGAACAGTGTGTACTGGTTCACCTCTTTCCTTAAAAAAAGGGCAATAGCACCTTACGAAATCTCATGCATTAGATCCCTATGAAGTGAATCTTAAAGGACCAGGGATTATTTACAGAAATTCCCCTGCAAAGGAATAATCATATAATAATAATAATAATAATAATAATAAACAATCCTACCTCTTAGTATGTAACCTAGTACTTGAAGGACTTTAATAAAAAGAGTTTATTGCGGTGAATTGAAAACGTAATTGTGAAATGTAACCCAAAATAGCTGCACTAGAGAAATTCTATATTTTCGTGGCTATTTTAACATAATATGAAATCCAGTTCAATTGTCAACATATCTCACTCCACTGTTTAGTGAATATACCATAGGACGTCTAGAAAGATAACCTCTAAGATTACATTCTAGGACCATTACTCCAGTTGAGACAAAAAGTAGCCAAGGAGAAACTAAGGATGAAAGATGAGAAATTTAAAGGGACACTATAGGGTGAGGAACACAAACATGTATTCCTGACCCTATAGTGTTAAACCCACCATTTAGGTGGCTTGCCCTCCCCCCATACCCTTAGCCCCGTTAAAAGGCATTAAAACTGTCAGGATCGGGACAGGGATCCAACACGCAGAGTACAAACAGTAGCCAGATACGTATACCGGACCTTAGAATGGCCGGACTAACGTAAGTAGTACAGTATAGAATGGTCAAAGACAAGCCGAGGTCGAGGGTAACAGAAGACAGGTAAGCGAGAGACAAGCCGAATCAAGGGTAACAGAGATAAGCAGAGTAAGGTAAACAAGCCGGGTCAAAACCAAAAGGGATAATAGAATACACAAGCACTGAGTGACTAGAACAAGCTAGAACCACGACAGGGCAATGAGCTAATGAAAGAAGCTCTGTTAAATACCCTGTTCAGAGCAGTAACCACGCCTCCGAGGCGTCCTGATTGGTCCTGCAGCAATTGAGTGACAGGTCGTTCCGGAGGAGTGTCCTGATGACAACTTCCTGCCTAGATGCTGTAAAAGGCAGTCACTCCCTCGCGGCCGGCCTTGCATGACCGGATAGACCGTGGGGAAGGAAGCCATCAGGCCGTCTGGATGGAGGAACAGCTAAGTCTCTACCTCTTTCGGAGGTAGAGACCACAGGTACCCTGACAGTACCCCCCCTCTCAGATACGCCCACCGGGCGGAATACACCAGGGCGAGAAGGGAATCGAGAGTGAAACGCCCTGCGGAGACGGGGAGCATGCACCTCCTCCTGAGGTACCCAACTTCTCTCCTCAGGACCATAACCCTTCCAATCGACCAGATATTGCAGTTTCCCCCGGGAGATTCGAGAATCAACGATGGAATTGACCTCATACTCCTCCTGACCCTCCACCTGAACTGAGCGGGGAGGGGCGATTGTGGAGGAGAACCTGTTACATATTAATGGTTTTAGCAAGGAAACATGAAATGAATTAGGAATGCGTAAGGCATTAGGCAACGCTAAACGATACGCAACTGGGTTAATTTGAGACAGTACCCTGTAAGGTCCAATATATCGAGGAGCAAACTTCATGGACGGCACTTTTAACCGAATGTTTCTAGTACTTAACCATACTCTATCGCCTGGAACAAACACCGGTGCTGCCCTTCTACGTTTGTCAGCGTGTTTTTTAACCAGCGTAGAATTGTGCAGAAGGATTTGTCGAGTTTGATCCCACAACTCTCTTAAATTGGCAACATGAACATCCACTGACGGTATCCCTTGAGAAGAAGACTCCGAAGGAAGGATGGAAGGATGAAAGCCATAATTCAAGAAAAAAGGGCTAGAATGCGTAGAATCACAAATGAGATTGTTATGTGCAAACTCCGCCCAAGGAATCAAACCGACCCAATCGTCCTGGTGTTCTGAAACGAAACAACGTAAATATTGTTCAACTTTTTGGTTAGTGCGTTCAGCAGCTCCATTGGACTGAGGATGATAGGCAGAGGAGAAATTCAATTTGATGCCTAGTTGGGAGCAGAATGATCTCCAAAAACGGGAAACAAATTGGGAGCCTCTGTCAGAGACAATTTGGGAAGGTATCCCATGCAAACGGAAAATCTCCCTGGCGAATATCTCCGCTAATTCGGGCGAAGATGGGAGTTTAGGTAAGGGAATGAAGTTAGCCATTTTAGTAAATCTGTCTACCACAGTGAGGATGACAGTCTGCTTTTTAGAGATAGGCAAATCAACAATGAAGTCCATTGCCAGGCAGGACCAAGGCTTTTCAGGAACCTCTAAAGGGTGCAGAAATCCGCATGGAAGCGAATGGGGTAGCTTGGTCTTGGTACAAACTTCACATGCCCCGATGAATTCTTTAATATCCTTGCGTAAGTCAGGCCACCAAAAATCTTTAGAGACCAGCGCATAAGTCTTGCGGATGCCAGGATGCCCAGCCACCTTGCTGTTATGGAGACAGCGTAGCACCTCCAGTTGGAGAGCGGCAGGAACGAAGTGTCGATCCCCAGGAGTCTGTTTGGGTGCCAAATGCTGAAACTTCATGATCTCAGAAAGCAATGGAGAGTGAATCCTGAGATTCGTGTTCGCGATGATATTCCCCTTAGGAACTATGGAGGACAGAAGTGGTTCAGTTATAGTGGATGGTTCATATTGACGAGACAAAGCATCGGCTTTAGAGTTCTTAGAACCAGGTCTATACGTAAGTACATAATTAAAGTGAGTGAGGAACAAGGCCCAGCGAGCCTGCCTGGCGGACAAGCGCTTAGCCTCCCCAATATAAGACAAGTTCTTATGATCCGTTAGAATAGTAACAGGGTGTAGTGTCCCTTCCAGTAAATGTCTCCACTCCTTTAAAGCCTTAATGACCGCTAACAGTTCCCTCTCCCCGATGTCATATCTGCTCTCAGGCCCAGAAATTTTTTTAGAGAAGAAACCACAAGGGTGTAACGGTTTATCCACCCCTAACCTTTGAGACAGAACAGCCCCAACTCCTGTCTCAGAAGCATCAACCTCGAGCAAGAAAGGCAGAGTCGTATCAGGATGAACTAGAATGGGAGCTGAGGCAAAAAGTTCCTTGAGAGTCTTAAAAGCACCAAGAGCTTCCTCAGACCAGAACTTAGTATCAGCCCCTTGTTTGGTCATATTGGTAATAGGCGCAATGATAGAGGAGTAACCCTTAATGAAGCGCCTATAGTAGTTGGAAAAACCAATAAACCTTTGGATAGCCTTGAGTCCTTTGGGCAAAGGCCAGTCTAAAATAGATTGGAGTTTACCAGGATCCATTTTAAAACCTTCCCCAGAAATCACGTACCCAAGAAAGTCTACCTGAGACTGATCAAAACTGCACTTCTCCAATTTGCAGTATAGACCATGTTGCAGAAGTTTGTGTAACACCTTTCTGACCTGTCTATGGTGAGTCTCAATCTCCTTAGAGTGTATTAGTATGTCGTCCAGGTAAACAATAACACAATCATGCTGAAACTCCCTAAGTACCTCATTAATCAAATCTTGAAATACTGCAGGAGCATTGCATAGTCCAAATGGCATAACAGTGTATTCGTAATGGCCATACCGGGTATTGAATGCCGTCATCCACTCGTGACCTTGCTGGATTCTCACCAAATTGTAAGCCCCTCTGAGATCTAACTTGGTGAAGATTTTGGAGCCCTTAAGACGATCAAATAACTCGGTAATCAGTGGGATAGGATAGGCATTTCTGACAGTTATTTTATTCAAGCCTCGGTAATCGATACAAGGTCTCAGCGTGCCATCCTTCTTCTTAATGAAAAAGAACCCCGCCCCGGCCGGAGAAGAAGACCTCCTGATGAATCCCTTTTCTAAATTCTCCTGAATATACTCCTCTAGAACCGAGTTTTCCTGAACAGACAAAGGATATACATGGCCCCTCGGAGGCATAGTCCCGGGTAGAAGCTTAATTTTACAGTCAAATGACCTGTGTGGCGGCAAAGAATCGGCATTCTTCTTGTCAAACACTGCCCTTAAGTCTAGGTAAAGGTCTGGTATTTGTCTTTCTGTGGACTGAGTAGGATTCTCCTGTATGTTAATATTAGCTAATGGAGAAACCTTGCACAAACACCGATCCTGGCAGCCCTGGCCCCACGAGAGTATCTCCCCTAACTCCCAATCGATAATAGGGTTATGTTCTTTCAACCATGGGTACCCCAGAACTATGGGAACGGAAGGAGACGAAATGAGCAGAAGAGATAAATTCTCCACGTGTAGGATACCAACATTTAAATCAATGGGTATGGTCTCACGAAAGATAACAGGGTCTAGTAGTGGTCTACCATCTATGGCCTCAACGGCCAAGGGTGTCTCCCTTAGCTGGGATGGGAAATTGTTTTTACTAGCAAAGGCTTGGTCGATAAAATTCTCAGCAGCACCGGAATCTATCAAAGCCATAGCCCTTACTACTTCCCTCCCGCAAGTTAAGGAAACTGGTAGCAGAAGCCTGTGATCTTTATAATTAGGGGTAGAAGACAAAATAGAAACACCCAAGGCCTGTCCTCTAGAGAGACTTAGGTGCAAGCGTTTCCCGGGCGGTTAGAACAGTTCGAGAGTAAATGACCCTTAGCTCCACAATACATACACAAACCCTCTCTTCTCCTGTACTGTCTTTCCTCCTCAGAGAGGCGGGTATACCCTATCTGCATAGGTTCAGGAAGCAAAGATACCGTGGAGTCAGGACTTGGAAAAGCGGGGGCTAACCTAAAAGAAGGTCTCCGGTTCCTCTCTCGAGTGTTCTGTCTCTCTCTTAAACGTTCATCTATACGAGAGATGAACGAAATTAAATCCTCTAAATTCTCAGGGAGTTCTCTGGTAGCAACCTCATCAAGGATTACTTCAGATAAGCCATTCAAAAATACATCCATATACGCCTGCTCATTCCACTTGACTTCTGACGCCAGAGACCTGAACTCTAGTGCATAATCCACCAGTGTTCGGTTCTCCTGTTTCAGACGCAACAGTAATCTGGCTGCATTAACCTTTCTACCTGGAGGGTCAAATGTTCTTCTAAAAGCAGCTACAAAGGCGTTATAGTTATAAACTAATGGGTTATCGTTCTCCCATAATGGGTTGGCCCATCTCAGAGCTTTCTCACTAAGTAGGGTGATAATAAATCCTACCTTTGCCCTATCTGTAGGATAAGAGCGAGGTTGCAATTCAAAGTGGATACTAATTTGGTTTAAGAAACCACGACACTTCTCAGGAGCCCCACCATAGCGTACTGGGGGGGTAATGTGAGAAGAAGCACCCACTGTGGCTACCTCTAGACCTGAACCGACAGGAGAAACAGGGGTATTACGTATCTCCTCTGGTGGGTTATTGGCACGAGATAATAGAGCCTGTAGCGCAAGCGCCATCTGATCCATTCTGTGATCCATGGCTTCAAACCTAGGATCAGGAGAAGCCAGCTGACTGTTTGTACTTGCAGGATCCATTGGCCCTGTCGTAATGTCAGGATCGGGACAGGGATCCAACACGCAGAGTACAAACAGTAGCCAGATACGTATACCGGACCTTAGAATGGCCGGACTAACGTAAGTAGTACAGTATAGAATGATCAAAGACAAGCCGAGGTCGAGGGTAACAGAAGACAGGTAAGCGAGAGACAAGCCGAATCAAGGGTAACAGAGATAAGCAGAGTAAGGTAAACAAGCCGGGTCAAAACCAAAAGGGATAATAGAATACACAAGCACTGAGTGACTAGAACAAGCTAGAACCACGACAGGGCAATGAGCTAATGAAAGAAGCTCTGTTAAATACCCTGTTCAGAGCAGTAACCACGCCTCCGAGGCGTCCTGATTGGTCCTGCAGCAATTGAGTGACAGGTCGTTCCGGAGGTGTGTCCTGATGACAACTTCCTGCCTAGATGCTGTAAAAGGCAGTCACTCCCTCGCGGCCGGCCTTGCATGACCGGATAGACCGTGGGGAAGGAAGCCATCAGGCCGTCTGGATGGAGGAACAGCTAAGTCTCTACCTCTTTCGGAGGTAGAGACCACAGGTACCCTGACAAAAACGTACCTTATTTTAAGCGCCGTGCGGGTCTGCCGGTGCAGCCCCGCCCCCTTGATGACATCATCAGAATTGCTGCTTTTTAGCCAACCCAATGCTTTCCCATGGGGAAAGCATTGGATTGGATAAAATCGGCAAGGGGGTGGGAGAAAATGCAGTGTGTGGAGACGCTGAACGGCACTGCTGCCTACTATGCAGCAATGCCCCAGGAAGCACCTCCAGTAGCCATCTAAGGAGTGGCCACTTGGAGGTGTCCCTAGGGGCAATGTAAACACTGCCTTTTCTCTGAAAAGGCAGTGTTTACATAAAAATGTCTGCATATAATGATTATACTCAACAGAACAACTGCATTAAGCTGTAGTTGTTCTGGTGACTATAGTGTCCCTTTAACCACAGAAAATAATGTTAAGAATATAATAATGAAGCTGTTAGACAACCTGAAAGCAATTAGGAATGGAGAGAAGTGAAGTGGGAGAAGACTAAGAGAAGAAAGTGTTTATATTGCTTTATTAGGGTACCTGTAGTGGTTGTGACTCTATACGGCCTCCCGGTGCGGTCCTGCAATGTTTGCAGGACAACATTCGGCATCTTGACTCTCAGCATGGAGACTTCAAATTCTCCACATAGAGATGCATTAAGCCAATGAATCTGCTCAATGAATAAGGAGATGCTGATTGGCACAGCGGCAATTGCAGTGCATGCACATTAGCCCCCCGAAGCATTGGATTGGCTAAAATCATAGGTAATAGGGAGGGGCATTAGAGTGTTCCTTTAAAAGATGAGAAATTCTAGGATCATTAAATTGCACTGTGAATCCTAGCTACATCTATAAGTGCCACTAGGCACAAATGTCAACAATTGTCCAGGTAGCTTTTATAATTTTGTTAGATAATATAAATATATATTCAGATATAAGTGCGTGCCAGTGCACCTGGCTCTGTGACATCATTTTGTAACCTATTTGTGTCTGTAACGTGGGAACAGCACACAGTCTTTAACATTTATTGCTATATTAAAATTGTGGTGAGTCAGTAATTCAGCCGCTCAGTATTTTATTTGAGTTCACTTTGGTTGAAAATAAGCAATAAAATCTGATGTTGGAGGTGGGAACATTTGATATGAAATTTGAAATGTATTTTGATTTATTTTATGGTCACCTTATTCCTTGTGGGTTTGGGAGAAGAGGTAAGAGCATGTGAAACTGATAAGGCGATCTTACTTTTGATATAGCCAGTTCTCAAGAAAAGAAACCGCATTTTTTTCTGGGTATGTTCCACCTATTGCTAAATAGTGTAATATTTGCTAAATAGTGAATTAAAATTTGAAGTTGGCTTATGTATTCCAACTAGTTACTAGGTAACGTATTTAATAATCGTATCTAAAAACATTTGTTGTTGTTTTTTAAAATATGTCTGCTTTGTGTCCTTATGGGGTTATTCACGAAGGTGCAAATTGTCAGGAATTAAAAATTAATTGAAAGGGATTTTCAGATTTCAGGCAAAATTAGCCAAACTGAAAACATAGCCAAAATATAAAAATTTTACTGTTTTTACTTAAAATTTCAAATTCGTTTTAAATCTTATTTGAATTTCCAACAAATTACATGTTGGGGAATAACCTTGTGTTTTGCTCCGGTTTGTTAGTAATTTATTCTTCTTCACTTATTACATAGGTTCTGATTAATTTGCTTTGTTTGTTGTCTATTTTGTATACAAGTTAATCTGCATTATAACCAATAAATATTTGTAGAACACCAAAAGAAACAATTGTCATCATACACACAAAAACGTACAAATGACATTGGGATAGCCATCAATAACTTACAAAATGCAATTGGGGCAGCACACCTAGTATATATATCTCTTCAAGAGAATGTCAGTAGATCACCGCAAGAAAAAAACACTGTATATATAAAATCAGAAACAATAAAAAGTGCTTGTGTCCCTCAGGCTGATAGTGTGTCAAAACGCTACCAAAAAAATTATTTAAAAAAATTAAAATTCAGACAGAAAAGTTTAAAAATTCAGATTAAACACTAAAAAAATTGTAAATAAAAAGAACAAATTACAAATATTACATAAATATAAATGATCTGCTTATATGGTTATCGAAGTCCATAAAATATATAAAAATTGCCTTAATATGTGGTCCATAAAATATATAAATATGGATATATAAATGTGTTACGTTTGCTTTGTGCAGCACCAAGAGACTTTCTACATCATTATATTTTTGGTTTCCCTTTTAACAATGACAAATTATAGTTATTGCTATTTAATACATTTTGTTAATATGTAATTCATTACTTTCAAAGCTATTCTACCGTCTCAAAATAGTTTATGCCAGATTATTTTCTGAAAAGTATTTTTACTTCCTTGCTGAATATGACGCACCACTCATTGGAGAATAAAATAAAATTAATCTGAGGTCTAAATTTCAGGTTATCAAGACACCTTTGAGTTACAATGTTTTATTCATATGCTAAATGGATGGATACCTTCAAACTTATGCTACTCTGCATAATGATCATAAATACTCAAGGTAAGACAACTTTTCTACTGTTAGTAAGAATATACAAATGTCAAATTAATATCCTTAGCTTTAGCAGTTTTTTTTAAATTTTATAACATGACAGGAGGCTTCGTATTTGCTTAAGTCTCTCTTTACTAGAACTCCACAGCAGCACAGAAAACAACCAATCAGAAAAAAGTTAGGTACTATAAAACTCCCCTCCCCATGCATCATTTCCTCTTTCTTTGCTGCTCCGCATCAGTACAGGTCAGAGTACCTCTGCCTCCTGCTATTATTAGTTGGTGGCTCTGGGATTTGATTGACTTATCTATTATTTATATTTGTTACTCTAGTGATCATATTATATTTTTTTATGGATTTATATTTTTTACATTTTATATTTTATTTTTCATATTATATATTTATATATGTATTTATTTATTTTTTTATATATACATCTTGTATATTATATTTGTTTGTACTTTTCTTCCTATATCTAGCTATTTATTTTATGTTTTTGTTTGGTTATTTTTTCATATTGTGTGGTTACTGTGTTACTGTCTCTGGGCTTCCCTGTTTCCTTGGGGTGGCCCCCTCTCATTGTGGTGTTTTTTGTGGGGTGTTTCCCAGGGATTCAGGCAGTTAACCCCTTCGTTCTTCTCCCAACCCCACTCTCTAACACCCCGCGGTTAACCCTCACCGCGGACTATGGACGCTTAGCTTGGGGTTCCAGGAGACTAGCTTTTGGCTAACTCCTCTGATTCCCCGTGCTCCAGGGTGAGTCTGCCGGCGCGCGGGGTATCTCGCGGTCAGGCGCGAGTACCCGGCGGCCCGGATCGCTCACGCACATGGCCACCTCGCCATGCGGCTCCCCCCTGGATCCACGTGCATCCGACCAGATAGAGGAGGGTGCGCCTGCTAAACGCGCCCCCTCTTCCTCCCAGGGTGGTCGGACACAGAGTTTTTCTTCCCCACTGGGGTCTGGCTCTGTAACAGGGCACATACAGAGCCAGAAGTCAGGTAGCTCACTATTTCTGTGAGTATCTGGACTACATTCATATTTTAGTTCACATTGATATTTGTAAGTGATTATTCCAGGCTTTTCTCTTGGATTCTCACTTTGCATATTTTCTGCATGGTATTTGTATGCTTTCATTGATGTGACTTTCTTTTTTGCACTAAGGTATGTGTCCATTGTTTTCTTCACTACTCTCCTCTTATTATCTACCTCCTATTAGATATAGCCTAAGCACATGTATGGTGGCTCAGTGGTTACAGACTTGCACTGGGGATTTTCATCCATGAGTTCAAATCCCCTGTATAGCAAGACATCAGTCTGTTGTGTAATTACATGCTGGCTGAAGGAACACGTGGATCATCTTTTGTTGGATCTATATGATGCAAGGACACGTGAAATTTTTATATTGCAAAATTATGGTTAACCACCAGTCCCTATGCTTCGGTATTTATGTACATGGTCCATCCATGGAGACAGAGACCAGACTACTCTAGTAAGATACTCACTATCCTGGGCGTATTTAAAAAGCTAAGCAGACCTATCTCTGGCTCAGATTGATATGAGAGACCAGTCTATGCTGACTCTATTTCTTTTCAGATGGCATGCTGGTGGGACATATACTGGTGACGAATTCTCAAACAGGTCTGCAGCTTCATGTGCATGCCTTCTCAGTTTTAAATTAATCACGCTGTATGTCGTGATTCATGAGCACTATCATCACTGGACCAGGTTCAGCCTGTATGTGCTACGGCTGGTATACCACTATTTTGCCTGCTGGGCATTTAGGGACTGCCGGTCCTGGTTCAGGTTATTCACACGGCTTACACTGTCTAAAAGGGTTGGTGTGTAGGGGTCCTATGTCACAGGATGCCCTGAGGATCTACGATTTCTAGGGACCTCTACCCGCGATACCCTTGTAAAGCGCTGCGGAATAGAATGGCGCTATATAAATACCATGTTATGATAATATAATAATGATCCGCAACCCAGGATTGGCCTGCTACGTCTGTGCCCATTCAAGCGGCCTGCTATAACTGTGCCCATTAGAACGGCCTGCTATGTCTGTGCCCATAAGAACGGCCTGCTATGTCTGTGCCCATAAGAATGGCCTGCTATGTCTGTGCCCATAAGAACGGCCTGCTATGTCTGTGCCCATAAGAACGGCCTGCTATGTCTGTGCCCATAAGAACGGCCTGCTATGTCTGTGCCCATAAGAACGGCCTGCTATGTCTGTGCCCATAAGAACGGCCTGCTATGTCTATGCCCATAAGAACGGCCTGCTATGTCTGTGCCCATAAGAACGGCCTGCTATGTCTGTGCCCATAAGAACGGCCTACTATGTCTGTGCCCATAAGAACGGCCTGCTATGTCTGTGTCCATAAGAACGGCCTGCTATGTCTGTGTCCATAAGAACGGCCTGCTATGTCTGTGCCCATAAGATTGGCCTGCTATGTCTGTGCCCATAAGATTGGCCTGCTGTGTCTGTGCCCATAAGATTGGCCTGCTGTGTCTGTGCCCATAAGATTGGCCTGCTGTGTCTGTGCCCATAAGATTGGCCTGCTGTGTCTGTGCCCATAAGATTGGCCTGCTGTGTCTGTGCCCATAAGATTGGCCTGCTATGTCTGTGCCATAAGAACGGCCTGCTATGTCTGTGCCCATAAGAACGGCCTGCTAGGTCGGTGTCCCATTTATTGGCCTCCTATGTCGGTGCCTATTTGTCTGGCCTACTAGGCCGGTGCCTATTTGCTTGGCCAACTATCCTGTGTCCATTAGTTTGGCCTGCTGGGCCTGCTCTATTGGTGCCGAACCCCCTTTTGGCCGCGGGCCTGGGGGAATATCACTGAGGAGAAGCCAGTGCCCACCAGTGACACGGAAATAGGCAGGTGTCCGGACAAGCACCATTGCCATACTATCCAAGAGGACACCTTATACGGCCATCTGGATATGGTAGGTAGGGTGAAGGCCCTAAACCTCAGACCTGAAGGGCAAGTTTTCTTACGAAGACTCGGACACACGTCCGCGGTTTGCGCCAGTCCGGCGACGGCGCATCTCAAAGGAGAACCTTGCACTGGCAAGGACCGGTACTCAGTCACCTACAGGAGAACGCGGTGTTTTCCTTGTCTTTATCAACTAACTCCGTATCTGCCTCCCGGTATCCATATAGCTATCGGTAGTTATTCCTGCGTAAGGTTAGCTTCTGGCCCTGTGCAGTGGGTCTTACTTGTCTTGCCTTCCGGCCTGCTATTTGCCTTCTAGCTGAGATAGAATTTGCGTTTTTACTCATACCTACGTTATTGTTGTCTTTTTCGTTTTTTCGTGACTTCCTTTTCCTTTTGCTCGGGTCGTCGAGAGGCCTTACTTGACCTCCTCCGACCTCCCGGGTGCTCGTGGATTGCGGAGAACGTCTCCTGCTTTCCTCAGACTACCAACGGTCCGCCTGGAACCCGCGCGTGCGCACGGGATCCGGACGGTCAGTTGATAGTTTTGCCATCGTTTTTCCCGTAGATTACCCTCAGCCTTATGCTGATACTCGTATTTGGTGTACCCTTAGTTGGTCACCCTGAGTCTCTAGGGACTCTAGCTTGGATCACAGGAGGGTGCGGCCCTCCATCACTTCGATCCGAGGACATTTTATCTTCTGGAGCAGAGAGCGAACCCCTCTCAGATACGGAACCGGGCACTGATTTGTTATTAGAGGGCGCACCCCTCCCTCTCCCTCAGCCAGGGACTGAGCTGGATACAGGGGTCATGTTTGGAGGAAACATGCTCATGGAGAGGTACGGTCACCGATGCAGACTCTACTGTTTGGTTATTTACGGGTACGGCCCGCTCAGACTATCAGCCGGACGTTAGCACGTTATTTGATCACATTAGTAGAGAGCGCGGCTCTCTCATACTCTCGACGCTCTACGGTGCCATCCGTTTGTTCATCACACTGGCTTGTGCCTGTGCAAGACATCGAGGACTACATGGAGGGGCGTCCCTCCTGCATTCAAGTAGATCTGACGTCCGTGCTACTGGTTCCGATATAGAGGACTGCCTGGTTCATGCAAGATATCCATATTTAGACTGGATTCCTCTAGTCTATCTCCTGCAATGGAGGGATATTCTCACAGAGGTATAACGAGGGGTGACTCCCGCTTATTTATACACATTCCTGGAGATGGTTCGCCTATCGGATGGAACTCAGGTATTATGTGAGTGCAGGTTTGGGTATATTCGGCACCATAGAAAGCAGAGGATTGCTTTCTGTTTTTGGATATCCAGACCATTGTAACAACTGCTCAGACAGTTTTTCTCCCATATTTAGGTGGCAGGAGATACGGGGACCTACATGGAGCAAACGGGCTCTGCCTTGCTCGGGTAACAGGATTAAGGAGGGCCTATTACCCGCTCTGAAGGTACAAACCGTACGTATGGTTCACATGGTAAGACCGGGAAACCCGGTTTGTCTTGACCTCCCCGGTCATCAGATCTTGGGATAAGATGGCAGGACTGCCCCGTCTCCTCGAAACGCATACCTGGTGATCAGGGTTCGGGGATGGAGGACCCTCCGTCTTTACTCTAGTTATTCCTCACGGGAGCCGTTTTTGTTGGATTCGCGCTACCCTACTCTTCAACTATCGTCGAGGAGACCTACGAGACCTTATGGTGGTACCTGGTATACCACGACTCCTACACAAACATCTTTCACTCTTGGACGGGGGCATTTCTGGATGGGAATCCGCGTTCCTGTTTTCACTTTCCATTCCTTTGAAGATTTCTGGGATTCCTTATTCCCAGAATAGTCGACCACCGTTCCTCCACCCAAGTTCAGTTCGGAACCCTGAATGGACGTCCTTTGGAGCCTTTTCTCTACGGCGTCCGAAGTTACACAGTCCGTTTGGAATATTGGAATCACTTAGTATGCGGCTGGTTTGCCCACACTATTGCCTGCATTATGAATTTATACTCGGATGCGACACCCCACCGGGTGGAACAGGAAGGTACGAAAGTTCCTCCTCGATTACTTTTGCGATTTTGGTGGTGGTCTTCGGTGCATTCCTTGGAATTGGAGATCTCCCTGCAAGGCCGCATCGCCGAATGGCCCTGGCACGATCGGAGGAGCCGCCTTACGGGTCATGAGTTGAGACTTGGTGTTAGTTTTCTCCTCGCGACCCTAGGTCCTAGATCGGATTTCGAAGTTATACAACTATAGGAATGTGGCTAATAGGTCAGCCTACCAGCTCATGGACCGACTTCTAGGAAACAGGTTGCTACACCACGTACAATGGATTTACCGGCGGATGGTGCTTTTTTTCCGTATCTGAGATTCTTCGTCGGTTGGCATCTTCTTTGACCCGTCGGCTGTCATCTATCGTATTGGGAAGGTCCAATTAGGATTACTCTGATATTTCCTGGAATATTACCAGCGACACAAACAGCGTTGGTTTGGTGAACTGAGCGTTGAAACAGCAAATACGAAGCCTCCTGTCATGTTATAAAATTGTAGATTATGCTAGCTTTAGTGTACCTATAATCTTAATTTTATTAATGACAGGAGGCGAGTATTTCCCACCCATTCTTGTCCCTCCCTTGTTTAAGGTTATAGTTTAGATTATCAGGTAAGTATGCAACTCTGTTTGTTGTCTCTGCTACCTGTCGCTTGTTCCTTATGTCTGTGTTTTTTTCCATAAGTAGGGTTGGGATATTTATATATTAGGTTAATTTTGTTGCTACGTTGGGTACCTACATGTTTATTCAGAGTACATTTCATTGGATAATCAACCTGTTCGATTCTGTTTTTCTCTCGTTTCAGTTTACAGTCCATCTACACTATCTAGTTTGACGGTTACACTTGGATGGTGGACATCGTTATATTCATCGTATCTAGGACTTCGTTTCTTCCCCATGATGTTCTCTGCCTTTTATTCTGTTTTGTCGCAGCTTGAAAGAGGAAATGATGCATGGGGAGGGGAGTTTTATAGTACCTAACTTTTTTCTGATTGGTTGTTTTCTGTGCTGCTGTGGAGTTCTAGTAAAGAGAGACTTAAGCAAATACTCGCCTCCTGTCATTAATAAAATTAAGATTATAGGTACACTAAAGCTAGCATAATCTACAATTTACATTATATTATTTGATCCTTTTAATTATACAAACAATAAACAAACATACCACCAACGGCAGAACTGTAATAAGAGGAGAAGGAAAAAAAACACAAACACAAATTGCTCTGTTTTTTTCCTTTACTTAATTTTGCCACCTTTGTATCATTGCTTTTCCTCCAGTTTTTCCTTCCTTATATTCAGAAGTAGAGTTTGATAGAATATGGATAACTTTTTATTACCTAATATAATTTTTTAAAGGATGCAGGGGATTCAAATATACATATTCCTTTAATACCTAAGGTATGTAGATATGATCATGTTTAAAGATACATAATATATTGTTTTCTTGAAAAATCATATTTTCTACACAGTATTTGAGTATTTGAACATTACAAATACCTCTAGAGCAGCGATGCGAACCTATGGCACACGTGCCACAGCTAGTACGCTAGTTTGCAGCCTTAGGCCCACCAGCGGCAGGTCTGGACTGGCCCACCGGGATACTGGGAAATTTCCCTGTAGGCCGCCTGCCCTGAGGCTGCTTTGTGCTGTGGCTGCACTCAGCCACCATAAAGGAAATTTTTTTTTTCCTTTTTGCCCGCCCGCGGCCGCACGGCGGGCCATGGCCGATGGTCCTGGGGCTTTTCTACGTAGCCATTTCACCGCCAACCTCTGCCAAATATTGGAGTAAAATTGTATTTTTGGGGTGTTTTGGCACACAAACTTATAACAAAGAACTTCTCATGTGTATTTTGTAAAGTTGGTGTGTGCTATTCCTGTACAAAGTTTTATTTTGTATTCAGTTACATCTGCTGAGTAAAATTACACCCCCATTGTATGTCTTTGGCACTATTTTGTGAAGCTACAGTGCCATATAGGAGACCTGTCCTTTTCAGTATTCACAGTCGAATTTTGAGAGACGGATTTAATGAGCCTATGCTTCCATTTGGGGTATTATAGTAGTTTGACTGTTCAAAAAAACCCCACAAAGGCCTACCATTTGTAAAAGTGGACACTCCAAGGTATCTCATAAGGTGCATATTGTGCCTTAACATGCCCCCATTATTTCACCAATATATGACAAAGTATGTGGTAAAAAATAATTTTGTGCATTTTTTACATACGGATTGCATTTTTGCTGGGCATTTTGTATATTTCAAATGTGCCACTAAGTTCAAACCCCACAAACTATGCTCAGCTAAGTCTTCTGAGTAAAAGGACACCACCATTGTATGTCTTTGGCACTATTTCGTGAAGCTACAGTGCCATACAGGAGACCTGCCCTTTTCAGTATTCACAGTAGAGTTTTGAGGGACGGATTTAATGAGCCTATGCTTCCATTTGGGGTATTATAACAGTTTGACTGTTCATAAAAACCCCACAAAGGCCTACCATTTGTAAAAGTAGACACTCCAGGGTATCTCATAAGGTGCATATTGTGCCTTAGCATCCCCCCATTTTTCCACCAATATATGCCAAAGTATGTGGTAAAAAAATATTTTGGCCATTTTTTTTACATACGGATTGCATTTTTGCTGGGCATTTTGTATATTTCATATGTGCCACTAAGTTCAAAACCCCCAAATTATGCTCAGCTATGTCTTCTGAGTAAAAAAGAAACCCCCAATGAATGTCTTTGGCACTATTTCGTGAAGCTACAGTGCCATATAGGAGACCAAGCCATATCAGTTTTTACCGAACTTTGAATTTTGACGCTGGGCCTATGTGCAATTTCCAAGCATCTTCGCAGGTTTTAAATAAAAACTACCCCACAAAGGCCTACCATTTCTTAAAGTAGACACCCCAGGGTATTTCAAAAGGCATATTTTGAACCTTAGCGTGGGATCATTTTTCCGCTAGCGTGTACCAAGTGTAGTGGTAATAAGCGTTTTTTTCTGCCTTTTTGACACACAAAGTGAGTTTGCACAGTATATTTTGCAAACCATATGTGTACTACCACTGTATAGTACTTCATATGTTGCTCAGCTATGTCTGCTGAGTACAAAAATACCCCGTATGTACCTTTGCCATGTATATGTGGACATCGGAGGGGCACATTTGGGACACAGCCATTCCATTTTTTTTTTAAACTTTAAATTGTTACGCTGTGCCCATGTCCCATTTTAGAGTATTTTACCAGTCTATATAATCCAAATACCACATAAAGCCATACCATTTCTTAAAGAAGACATCCAAGGGTATTTCAAAAGGCTTATTTTGAACCTTAACGTGGAATCATTTTTCCGCTAGCTTGTACCAGGTGTAGTGGTAATGAGCGTTATTAAATGTATTTTTTAACTTTTTAAAACTTTTTTACTTTTTAAAACTATTTTTTAAACTTTTGTTTTGCTTATTAATTTTTTTAAAGTTTCCTAAACTTTCGTAAAACTTTTTTTTACAGATTTAACATTTTTCTAAGCTTTTTTTTTTACCGTTAACCCCTAACTAGCAGTAAGCAGCACTAACAGTAAATTCCCAATTTTCCCATAACTCCCACCCACCCCAGGTAGCAAAATATTTAATTATACAATATTTAAATTAGTTAATGAAATAAATTTAACCCCTGAGGGTTAAAAAATAAATAAAAGTTAATGCTCAGGGTTTAAAAAAAAATTAGATCACAGTATAATACTGTGATCTGTATTTTGATCACTGTAGGCAGTGATCGACTGGCAGGGAAGGGGTTAATTTTTATTTGGACTGGGTAAAGGGTTTATTTTTTTTAATTTTTTACTTAAACGTTATTAAAACTTTTTTTAACTTAATTTTTTAAGTTTTTAAAACTTTTTTAACGTTAACCTCTAGTTAGCCTAACACTAAATCCCCCAATTCCCCACTAACTTCCACCCTCCTCAGCTAGCTAAATTTATAATTTTAAAATATTTAAATTAATTAATAAAATAAATGTAACCCCTGAGGGTTAAAAAAAAAAAAAATCAGATCATAGTAAAATGTAATCCCTGCCAATTGATCACTGTAGTCAGTGATCAATTGGCAGGGAAGGGGTTAATTTTTTATTATAATGGGTAAAGGGGGGTGAGATTTTAATTTAACTTTGGGTTTTTTCCACCAGGGGGCAGGATCAGCACTGATCTGTCTCCCTGCACTTCACAGTGAACCCGGAAGTGCAGGGAGGCGGAGGTGAGTATACTGAGCACATGTGCCCGCTCTGACATGCTGTCAGAGCAGGCACATGTACTAGGACAGCCCTAATACAGCCCTAATACAGAGGCAGACCGGAGCACCATTAACCCTACGATTGCGGCGATCTGTGTTTAATTTTACCGCGTGACGGACAAGGTCCGTCACTCGTCATTAAGGGTTTCCCCTGAGTGACGGACCTCGTCCGTCACTCGTCGTTAAGGGGTTAAAGAGACTAAAGATCCACCCTTACACAATTTTAAAAAGTCAAGAAAAGTATAAGCACACTTATATTTTATATCTAATGTTATAATGATAGTTAATTAAATGTTTGCAGAAGATTATACATACAATTACTAAATGCAAAAGGCACTAAAGTATTAACTTTATTTCTATTTATAATTTAATGTATTTATACCTTTAGATAATGGTGACTTCTATAGCTTAATGAAGGGGTGTTGGTATTTAGATCATGCCTCTTCAGTCTCACTGCTCAATTTTCTGCCATTGAGGAGTTAAACCACTTTGTTTATGCAGCCCCAGCCACACCTGCAAGTAACATGAAAATCCTTCCTAAAAACACTTACTATAAAATGAGATTTACACTTCCTTTATTGCAAATTCTGTTTAATTTAGAATTCCATCTCCTGCACTGTTAAATGCTTGTATGCAAGAAGAGGGACATAGCACATTATTATTATTATTATTATTATTATTGTTGTTGTCATTTATATAATGCAAACATATTCAGCAGTGCTTTATAATATTATAAAAGTGGCATATTTAACAAAAAATGAGATAATTACAGGAGCAATGGGTAGATGAGGACTCTGCTCAAACAAGCTTCCAGTCTTGGACAAATTTGTAATTTACAGGCCAATATGCAAGGAGAAGAGAGGACAAGGAGTGTAATATAGTTTGTCACTTATTGATTGAATAGGTGAAACGCGTTAGTGTTATTTTACTTAGTATTTTTCATTTTATAAGCTGTATCTAATAAAATTAGTGAATTTTTATTACGCCTTGAAACATCCATAAGACTTTTTATTACTTCTTGGAACAGCCTACAAGACTTGGCATTTAGGAAATGCTCTGATCCAGTCTTCTAGCCATCACTATGTGGCCCTCACCAAAGTCACTCAGATATTTTTGCTTGTCTATTTTTCCTGCTTCTAACACATGAAATTCAAGATGTAGCGGAGCTCCCTGTACCCTGGCTGGGTACCTCCACCAGGGGTCGCTTTCTATCTGGAGCAGAGGAAAAACCTCAGCACTTATGCCCAAGTCGCTATGGCTTGACTGGGATCCTGGAGCCTCTCTGCCATGGAGCAGGCTATGCACAGTAATTAACCATTTTCTCCCCCATTAACTGGATGACACACAGCTCTGGGAGTCTAACACAAATGCTTTATTGGTACAGTCAATTTATGCACAGATCCCCGCAGTGGGTCTCCATTCTTTCCAGCACAAGTCCCTCAGTCTCAGGCTGGAGGGGGATGGTTTACGGATAACCCTCTGCTGCTCTGGCAGATACCAACAGTACAACAATTGCATACAGTAAGACACATCACATACATTGGGGAAAACTTAGGGGTTCCGCACCCCAGGAAGGAAATGGGGCACACACATAAAACATACATCCTGGGATAGCCCCGGGTCCCAGCTAGGATCGCTGCAAATAGCGGGGCTATCGGATGTACAGAGCCCGAGAAATCATTTTGTAAAGTCTGGGCTTGGGGCTCTGTACATACCCCAAAACAGTTCTACGGAATTGCTTGGTTTAATTCAAACTGCGCGCCTAAAGCAAGCAGAGACAAATCAGCGCTCGTGGAGGGGAGGTGTTCCAAGATAATCCCTTTAACTCGCGCCGGCCTTTCAGGAGAAAGCTCAAAAAAAAACTTGCACCAATCGGTGCTCAGACAGGGGAGGCATTTTGCCGGCCAATTGGGAGAAAGGGTGCAAAACCAATTTAATTGATAGCCCTTCTCCTATTGGCTGGCACAGACTTCCAGGCAGCCAGTGGGACTCTGCCAACTCACAGTTCCAGGGATTCTGCTGGGGCTCATGTCTCTCTCTGGTGGATATCTCCACGTAGGTAGCACCGGAGAGAGCACTCTTTGGGCAGCCACTAGCTTTGCTGATAGTCCAACTGCATGCAGGAGGCTCCTGGATCTTCTCTGGCCAGTGATTATGGCTCCTTTAGGAGCAGGTAGGGCGATCCCCCACAGGAGGACCTGAAAACAATGAGGGCAAACAAGTGGGCACATGTGCGTTCCATCACACAAGAATTGACTGTTCAATTGCTGCCGGATATATCCCACCCCTAGACAGGTGCCTTTGTAACAATATAATCAATGTTATTCAGTTCACCTGTCAGTGGTTTTAATTTTGTGGCTGATCAGTGTATATATTATTTTTTTAATATTTTTTTTCCAAAGTGAGTTTGTGGATATCAGGGCATATCAGATATATAACAGTTTATGTACATATCTATATATTTTTTTTTTTTTTAGGAATGACTCGAGATAATGCACTTTAATGAGAAGCTATGAACAATACCAGACAACAGGATTTAGTACAGGAAGATACAGAGACCATTCAGGGGTCTGATAGCAATACAAATTACACTGACCCAATATTTAAAACATTAAAAGGAGGAAAGGACAATAAGACCTTCATTGTGCCCACATACTTTCAGATAATTAAAACGTCCAAACTTAAATGGGTAATGTGGTTACACCAACAATCTGGTTTATTGGCTTGAAATTTCTGCCACTTGCAAGCTTTTCTTGGACCTTGACATCCCCACCAACCTGTCCAGCTAGGAATGAGGCAAATGCCTATTTTCATGCTTTCATTACAAATGTGTACCATTATAAGTAGAAGGAAACAAAACAGAAAAAGACTGAACCCCTCCACCCTTCCCGTGTATCAATATGTTTGACATATCAATATCTTGTTGACATTTTTTAGGTGGGTAGCAAATTCAGGCTCTTCTCTAGCTTCTAAAGTTTCTCAGTAGTGATTAGGCAACAAACAGTAAGACCATTTAACAAATATTATTCCTGTTCCAAATGCACAGATCCACCACTCTCATGTACTTACATTTCCTATATGTTTTTGACCTTCAGTCTTTCTTCTGGATCTTGTAGTCTGTCCAAATACTTTTGAAACCTTCCGAATAATCGTGACCTAGATTTCTTTATGTGTAAGCTAGTACATATCTATCTTGTATGCATAAATAATTGCCAATTAATTGGTTTCTCTCTAGGGGATCCCTGTAAATTTCTTGAATTTTCCAATGGAGTTGTTGAATATTCTGGTATTTTGCCTGGATCAATTGCAACTTTCACGTGTCATGAGGGGTGAGCTTACACATAATCAATTACCGGTATTTAACAACCACAGATTTGCAAAGAAATACATGTATGACAATTATCTTATTTTTACCTAGGTATCATCTTAGTGGAGATACGTCTATGCAGTGTTTGGAAGATGGTCAATGGAAAGGCATTCTCCCTATCTGTCAACGTAAGAAACTACAACTTCTTTACTTTCTGTTATGTAACATGCGCTACTTAAACCAACCCTGTATCAAGGTATATCGAGGTGCATTCAGTCATCTTCTGGGGGGAGGGGGGATTTGAGCCATATTAAGTCTACTATTTAATATTTTTGGATACTTTTTCAAATTATTTAAAATATTTGGATAAACTTTCCAAATTATTTAATATTTTGAAAAGTATTTTACAGTTTGATGGTTTTTGATCTAGTTTTAATATATGGTATATTTTTGGTATTTTAAGATTTTGAAAAAAAAAGTTTTTAATGTTTATCAAAAAATATAAAATCATCTGAAAAGCTTATTCAAAAATATTAAATCATGTCTTTAAAAGAGCACTATAGTGCCAGGAAAACAAACTTGTTTTGCTGGCACTATAGGGTTATTAGGTCCCCAGCACCCTTAACCCCTTAAGGACCAAACTTCTGGAATAAAATGGAATCATGACGTGTCACACATGTCATGTGTCCTTAAGGGGTTAAAGCCCCTTCAGCCACTTACCTTAATCCAGTGCCAAGCTCATTCGGCACTGGTGACCTCTCCTACCCTGCCGACGTCAGCTGCCGAGTGGAGCAAAAAGCGCATGCGTGCCCAGAACCGCGCGCACATTCAAACAGCCCATAGGAAAGCACTACTCAATGCATTCCTATGGACGTTCAGCGTGCTCAATGCGATTTTCGCATTGAGAATCGCAGAAGTGGCCTCTAGTGGCTGTCAGGTAGACAGCCACTAGAGGCTGGATTAACCCTGCAGTATAAACATAGCAGTTTCTCTGAAACTGCTTTGTTTTCAGCTGCAGGGTTAAATCTAGGGGGATCTGGCACCCAGACCACTTCATTGAGCTGGAGTGGTCTGGGTGCCTATAGTAGTCCTTTAATATGACTTAATGTTAGTTTTTTTTCTTCTTACTCAAACCTCATGTTGTAGACCAGTCTAGCCAGGTAAATTGTCCTATCAAGGGAAACCGAAAGCATGAGAATTGTTCTATGTGCAAAAGAGTTCTAGATGATGGCAACGTAGTAAATATTTCAGCTGACTTCTGAATAAGATGATGTGCCAGTAGAAATTAATTAACCAGTAGTGTAAATTGAGATCTATACTAGTTACTAATTTAGGAATTTTGTTAGAGGAAGCTGCCCAGAACCTCCAATTCTATTAATTGGTCGAGTCGATGAAGGGTTAAGCAATGGGTTGTATCCAGAGGGACATGTTGTGTTATATAAATGCCCTACTGGCTACTCTCCCATTCCTTTTATGCCAAAAGGCACTAAATGTCAAAGTAATTTTACTTGGTCAGAAGTCTTTTTTGTTAAGTTAAAAAAGGACAATTCTACGGCCTGCCTTCTACCTCCTCTTCTTTCCTTGTCTTCCTTCCTTTCTTACCTCTCTCTTCGCTCTCTCTTATTTCGTCTTTTGTATTTTTCCCTTCTATGGCATCTATTTCCCCCCTCTTGTAAACTTCTCAAATAAAGAAAAAAAACCTTAGAGAGTGGACGGTTAAGCATCCTCTTTTATAACTAATACGCTGACGGTTTCTGTTATCTATAAGTAAATTGTTTAATGACTGCCAAATGTTCTGCATTTATATGTGCAGTACAGTCTGGTGAGTGCCCGGACGCGGCTCTCTCACACCAAGAATCCTTCTTTTATTGCACATTACTGTGCTATGTAAAAGTACCGGAGTGTCACCTTAGTCGCAATCCTTAGTTAGTGGCTCTTATTACCGTCATTTTGTGATGTGATGTTAAGACAATGTCTTTATTTCTTTGTACCACCCACTTAGTGTCTATGGTCTAAATAAAGAATTGAAAAAAAGAGGGCTATTCTAATGGTAGAGTCTGGTACCTATAAAAATCATTCGGTTTTAGACCAATCTTCCACATTGTGTAGCTCTGAAGCACCTTGCAATATCATAACCAAACAAGCAACCCGCGCAATGGACGAGCATGTTATTTCGATTTGTGATTTGTGAGTTTTTCCCATGGCACCAAAAAATGAGATGATAAATGGTTAATGGACAGTAATTAGATGTTGATTTTATTCACAGATCAGTTGCGAACAATAGTGAGAAAAAAAGTAGGGGCAGTTAAAAAAATAAAAATCTATATTTATATATTCTATGTTTAAAAATTGCCGTATTTTGGTTCCTTCTATTGCTTTCGTTTTCTCACTTGATCTGTGAACCAAACGCGCTCATCAGTCTTACTGCAAAATATACAAGAAAATTATATTTTGCAGTACATTGATTTATTATGCCTTTTTGGTTCGTCTGAATCATTTTTCCAAATATTTTTGCATGAACAGTATTAGGATAAACTGAACCGCCACATGGACAACTATCGAACAACCGAATAGGTTTTTATTTTTATTTTTTGATCGAAGTGATTTGACCAAAGAGAAGTTCTACGTCAGACACAAGTCTATAAAAAGGTATAGCATGGAAAATAAAAGGAATAGGGTACACAGCACATTTTGCAAATCTCTCTGGGGATTTAAAAAAATACAAAGGAATCTATTTTCTACAGATTAGTGGGAGGAAATTTCATGGGGAAAAAAAGCGAATTACTTCTTTACTCACAGTAGTAAATGTATGTAACAGCCGTCCTTCATAGGTGACATATTGGAAAAATAGCCATTCATATAATATTGCATGATATCTGTTTTTTTTTTTTTACAAATCCTTCAAAACTCTTGCCATTTTTAGTTAACCACATTATCCCTATGTCATATATTCAGGCTTACTCACAGCTAATTGTCAGATATTTATAAAATTGAAATTTACCTTTTAGGACACCATAACAGATCTGTAGAAATTCACTAGTTTGATTGCTTTCAGTTCAGCTATTTAGTCGTAAAAATGTAAAGTTTTATGTAATTTTGAATTCACGATAAGTCACACTTTAGTGAATAATCCTGATAGTCCATCCTTTCTCTCTCTGTTTTATTACATACTTTTTTTGTCATCACATCATGACTTTACCCCTATGTCATTTTTACTTTCCTGGACTGTTTTATTTATTTCCCGCAGCCTTCTTTCTGGCCCTTTTATCATCTCTCCAATTTTCCAACAAGGTTATTTTATGTATGAAATGTGATCTTTCAGCCTGTTACTTGCTTTGCTATTTCATGGATTCTTTTCATCTTTAAGGGACATCCTGCGGTTTACCAGATTTTATTGATAACGGAGAGCTTGAAATGACAAGTGTTTCAAGTGGTTTTGTGGTTCGTTATTCCTGTCATACAGGGTGAGTTTGATTGACCCATGTAAACTATGCTCCATATAAGGCATAGTTTAAGTGGGGTCATGCTTTACTGCCATTTCAATTGTATAGCATACTTTTTAATGCATTATGTATGTCCATGTGTGCCTACTGTTTTCCTATGAACTGAATAAGTCACTGTGTTTTGCCTGCAGGTATGTCTTGTTTGGACCAGAAAGCAGGACATGTCTGGAGACTGGCTTCTGGAGTGATATTTCTCCAACATGTAAAAGTAAGACAGTCACAAACATCCCACAGAATAACACATGCACAGCACAGACTAATAATTGCAAGATACAGAATACAAAATATCACAAGTTAAGCCAACTTCCTCAGTTCCACGCGTCCATGGCATGGAAAAGGTGAAAAAAAACTTTTAACACTTACCTGATTCCAAAGTTCATCTCCCTCAGTGCACGGTCAGCGCGTTGACTCCTTGGACGTCATCCACCTGGAAATGCCAAGGCATATCTGTGGCGAGCGTGAGGACATCCAGCCAGGGCCGTCTTTAACGCGGGGCAAACGGGGCAGCTGCCCCGGGCCCAGTAGCTCCTGGGGGGCCCAGAGCAGCTGCCCCGTGGGCCCCGCGATTTGCGCAGCCCCCCTTGGACCCGGCGGTGCGGCTGCACAGAGCCGCACCGGCCCGCAGGCTGAGGAGGCTCCCCGGGTGGCTCATGCACTAAGGGCCACCCGGAGAGCATGTGTGAGCAGGGGCCCGGTCTGGCGCTGTGACGCTTAAACAGCGCGACCGGGCCCCTTCCTGTACCGGCTGGGAGAAAGACGTCACTTCCTCCCGACGGAGAGCACAGCCGCGCGGGAGGAGAATGGCACGGAGGGGAGTTCCAGAGGAGAACTCCCATCTGCCTCAGCCTGCCACTGGACCCCAGGGAAACCACCCTCCAGGAAAAGGTAAGAACCTGGAGGGTGGCTAAATGTATGCTTGTGTGTGTCAGTATGTCTGTCTGTGTATGTATGTATGTGTGTTTGTATATGTCAGTAGGCCTGTGTGTGTCAGTATGTCTGTCTATGTGTATGTCAGTATGCCTGTGTGTGTCAATACTTCTGTCAGTGTATGTGTCTGTGTGTGTCAGTGTATGTGTATGTGTCTGTCTGTGTGTGTATGTATGTCTGTCTGTGTGTGTGTGTCAATACATCTGTCAGTGTATGTGTCTGTGTGTGTCAGTATATCTGTCAGTGTATGTGTCTGTGTGTGTGTGTGTGTGTGTGTCAATACGTCTGTCAGTGTATGTGCCTGTGTGTGTGTGTATGTATGTATGTATGTATGTCTGTGTGTGTGTCAGTATGTCTGCCAGTATATAATTGTGTGTCAGTGTATGTGTGTGTCAGTATGTATCTGTGAATGTTTTAATGTCTGTCTGTGTGTATGTGCCAGTACGTCTGTCTGTGTGTGTGTCAGTATGCCTGTGTGTGTGTCAATACGTCTGTCAGTGTATGTATCTGTGTGTGTCAGTATATCTGTCAGTATGTCTGCCAGTGTATGTGTCTGTGTGTGTGTGTCAGTATGTCTGCCAGTATATATTTGTGTGTCAGTGTGTATCTGTGAATGTTTTAATGTCTGTCTGTGTCTGTATGTGCCAGTACGTCTGTCAGTGTGATTGCGCATTGGGCGTAATTGGGGGGAGGGATAGGAGGGGCAGGGCCCAGGGGGCCCAAGAAAATGCATTGCCCAGGGTCCTAATCATATTATAGACGGCCCTGCATCCAGCCACTAAAGACATTCTTAGTCCTGCAATGTAATCATTGCAGTTTCTCAATAACTGCAATGATTTACATTGCAAGTGCGGGATTAAGGGGACAAGAACACTGCATCCAGACTTCAATGCGCTGAAGTGGTCTGTGTGCCTATAGTGTCCCTTTAAGTCACTAAAGATAAGGCATACCACATAGTATCACAAAGGTTAAGTCATTAAAGTGATAATTATTGTGACTTCAAAGTTAATTATACATTAAAGGCAAAAATATCTAAACTGGATAAAAATGCCCAAGTCACATTTAGCTACTTTGACCTTAAATTCAAATTCATTTTATATTTACTTTGGTTTCCCAACAGTTCTCCCTTTAGTGAATAGTTCTGATAAACATTTTATCCCCCTCCCACTATAAAAGCTTATGTGAAGAAAAATAAAATTAGAATTTACATTTTTTTTTCTTAAAGTATTTATGTCCTTGGACAACATTAAATTGCTGTTTGATTTCATATTTGTTGACAAAAAAGAAAAGGCAGTAAAAGAGATTTAAAAAGTATTGCACACAAAAAGACTTGTCAGTAGATAATCGTTTTACCCGTTAAATTATTTACATTTAATGAGTCATAACTACGATTTTACTAAAAAATAAACTAAACTAAACAATATATTTATAAACTCATAGGCACTGTTAATTTAAAATGAGTGGGTAATGCACATATCTCAAATCTTATACTGTTAATAATTAAAAGTGAAAGGTTTATTCGCTAAATAGTGTATTAAGCTGAAATGAAAACCAAATTGCAAAACCTAGACCAGAAAAGCCAAGCAACTTCAAATAATCTATAAGCTAGTTTCCCTCATTTCAATTTGGTTTTATTTATCTCATAATAATAAAAAAAGCTGAAGCTATAGCTTATTGGGGGTTTAATAACTAAACAGTGAAGTATGGCCACTTAACAACATAATTAACTATATTAAAGTGACAGTGTTACTTCTCAGGATTTGTAATATTCTGTTTACTTATCCCTTGTATTTAGTAATTATTTTTTTTTGTGTCAATCTTTCTTTTATTAAGGCATGTGCAATGGGGTACAGAATAAAGAGAGGGAAATGCACGAGTGGTATACAGTATAGGGTTAATACATCGTTAACAATGATGAATTACATTTCCTGGATAGCAATGCCTAATTTTTATTTTTATGTCGGTTAACGAAAACATATTATAAACATAAGCAACGTCTGTCTAGATAGCCTATGCAATGCAAGGTTTTAGATCTGTAGTACTATAGTTAAGCATGTGACAATGCGATTAATGTGAACACACTAAGGTATAACGTAGCTCATAATATATAACTCGCTGCACCCATAGGTGAAAATGCTAGACACAATAAACTAGGCACAGGCTTCTACATGGCTATTAAAACTATGCAAGCAATCCTTCTGACCTGGTGGTTCACTACTATGTAATGCTTGTTCCATGAGATAGTGAGCCTGTCGGCTATGGTTTTGCGCTTAAAGTATCATGCTAAGTAAACCACCTAACCCAAACAACATTGGTAATGCCTCTGACTGTGCTTATAGGGACCGTAATAGTATGCATGTGTTAATGGTTGCCATATTGGTGACCCCCACAATCCAGAGTAAATCATGTTAAACAGTGTGGTCATATCCCTGTTATATGGCACCAGTTAATAAACAGAGTCATTTATCAAAAGCACAACAGTCAAGGAGTATATCTACAGTATGTGGGTGTGCAGCTGCTGTTACTATCTGAACAGTCCTCAGAGTTTAGATGCGGTCTGGTGATCATCCGATTCCTGTCATCGGCAGCTGTGATGCTTGAGCAGGGATGTTTGGGCAGCTATCCTCCATGTTTCCCATGCTTGGCGATATGACGGTAAGCGTTTTAGGAGCCGCCAGTAAAGCTGTGCCGCGCGGGCATGTGGAGGCCTCGTCCCAGATCCGGGCCCTGTTGCTGGTCAGCATCTTCTCCCCCCAGACTCAGGAGCTCCACGAGACCGTGTCTTTCCCTCTCCGGGCGCAGCGGAGGGCCACGTTGTGATGTCGCCGCCTGCGGCGTGCGCTCTTCATGCGGTGTGGGCGATGCATTGGAGGGAGTCTCCGAGTGACCACCGGCCCGGGTGGTCTGTCTGCCAGAGCAACGGTTGCTGGAGTGCTTGGGGTGCTCAGGGCTGCCATTTCACCTGGTCCCCCCTCCTTCAGCTTGTGGGTGGTAGTGGAGGTTGTGCCAGGCGCCGGTGTAGAGTCTTCCAGAAACACTGGAATATCTTATCCAGCTGTCTAATTGCAGTGTCCACATAGTTGCTTCTCATTGGCTGTGATGTGGGCTCGGGCAGCTTGGGTGCCTCTGTCACGCTGCCAGGCCTAGCACGTTTCGGTCCAGCATCTTTTTGGGTGGTACGAGGCAGAGTAGCCAGATGCGTTGGGTTACTGGGCACCGGGATGACCCCCACCGGTCCATAGGGGGGGGAACGGGGATCCACATCGATGGGTGCAGCAGGATTCAGCGGTCGGGGAGCGCCCGTCTCCCATACGCCGCGTGAGCAGAGTAGGTGAGGCCGGTGAGTAACCCCTCATTGTGGTATCTATGGATAGGTCTACCAGTCCTCCTTCGATTGGGCGGCAAGATGAGTTGATTCTCCGGGTTTACTAGGACATACAACGATTAGAAAGCTCGGTTTTGTCGGAGCCACAGGCACGTCTGCTTGGCTCTGCAGTTAGGCCCCGCCCCAGTAAATTTGTTTTTATGACGTCTGAAAAATAAAATGAAATGTAGAAGTGCACATCAGTTCTGGAACTGGGCAACTCCATTCCAACTCACTCGCAATCATTTACAATTATTATTATTATTTTTTTTTAAACTCTTTCTGCCATTTAATATGTTTAAATGAAGAGAATAAACTATTCTTCTCCTCATTTGTATTGTGTGCCCTGGACTGAACTGGATTGTAATGACACTTGCTAAACATTTAATATACATTCTAAAAGAAAACAGATTATCAGAAGAAAACAACAACAACAACAACATAAGTTATAGGTAATTTTATTCAATAGTGTAATTTTCAGAGAAGTGACAGTTAAACTGCATGGTCAAATATTTTTTTCAGCTATTTTTTTAATAACACCGTTTTCAGTTTACTGCAGCATAATGTTCTGAATAAACTGCTTCATTTTATTTTATTATCCTTTTTTTAGGGACATGCCCATCCCCACCAAAACCTTCATTTGCTGAGATAGTACAGCTGCCGGACCCTGTGTACTTCCCAGCTGGAATATATATCAATTATGAATGCCTACCAGGTTTTGATTTTGACCCATTCCAAGCTCGCTCTGTTAAATGCCAAGAGAATTTCATATGGTCAGAAATAACGGAATTTTGTACAAGTGAGTAAAATGAAAATGTAATTTACATTGTTCTATTCACGACGAAAAATACAGTTTTTTTACAACACTTTGGATATATTTCAGTTTATCAGTATTTGTTTAAAATCACCACATGTCGACTGGATTTGCAATTGTCATAATTACTTAAAAGGAAACTATGGTGCCAGGAAAACAAAGTTGAAAACCCCTTCTGTCACTTACCTGAGTCCAGCTCTGATGTACTTCGTTGCTGCTTTGGCCTCCGCCTTCACTGCTTCTCCCGCTGACATCAGCTCGCGAGGGAGACCCTATGCGCATGTGGGGCAATGACCGCACTCGCATTAGGATTTCCCCCATAAGAAAGAATGCATAATGCTTTCCTATGGGGTTTACATAATGCTGGATGTCCTCATGCATAGCGTGAGGACGCCCAGCATCAGCTAGGTGACCAAAAGTCACCTAACCACCCAGAAGTCTCTCTAGTGGTTGGCTGGTAGACAGTCACTAGATGTGGAGTAAACCCTCAAAGATAATTATTGCAGTTTCTTAAAAACGGCAATAATTACCTTTGCCGGGTTAAGAGACCTTAGACTACGCACCCAGACCACTTCAATAAGCTGAAGTGGTCTGGCTGCCTGTAATGTCTCTTTAAAGGGAATCTCCAGTGCCAGGAAAACAATCAGTTTTCCTGGTACTGCAGGATTCCTCTCCCTCCCACCCCCCAATCCCCGGTTGCTGAAGGGGTGAAAACAGGGCCGGACTGGGAAAAAAATTAGGCCCGGGCATTTTTCAATCAGAGCGGCCCCCTAAGAAGGGGGCGGGGCCAGAGAGGGTGTGTTTTGTCATCACTAATGACAAGCACAGCCCCTCTCAAAGTGAGCATGTTAGTTCAATGCGCAGAGCCCCGCTGAGGAGCTCTGGCATTAGAAAAAGGCCCTGAATTTGTTCTGCGCAGCGCAAGCAAATTTAATAACATGCTTGCGCTGAGTTTGCTTTTAAATTGTCTCTGGTGTCTCCACAAGTGGGATACCAGAGGACAAAAGGGCCAGAAAAGTGTATGGTGCATGTGTATGGAGCCTGCTTGTGGGATTGCGTGTGTGTAGAGTGTGGTGTGGTATTGTGTAAATAGGTCAATTTCATTTGTGTTTGTGGTGTAATATGTGTGGCTAGGGGCTGTAGAGAGTTTGTGTATAGGGAGCATAGTGTTCTAGGTTTCTAATTTTCTTTGTCTGTTAACTCACTGAGGGTTATTTTATTTATATATATATATATATATATATATATATGTGTGTGTGTGTGTGTGGGAGTGTGCTGTATATGTGTGAGCGAGGGTGCTGTGTGTGTCTGAGGGTGCTGTGTGTTTGGGTGCTGTGTGTGTGTGTCTGAGGGTGCTGTGTGTGTGTCTGAGGGTGCTGTGTGTGTGTCTGAGGGTGCTGTGTGTGTGTGGGTGCTGTGTGTGTCTGAGGGTGCTGTGTGTGTGTCTGGGGGTGCTGTGTGTGTGTCTGGGGGTGCTGTGTGTGTCTGGGGTGCTATGTGTGTGTGTCTGAGGGTGCTATGTGTGTGTCTGAGGGTGCTGTGTGTGTGTCTGAGGGTGCTGTGTGTGTGTCTGAGGGTGCTATGTGTGTGTCTGAGGGTGCTGTGTGTGTGTCTGAGGGTGCTGTGTGTGTTTGAGGGGGCTGTGTGTGTTTGAGGGTGCTGTGTGTGTTTGAGTGCGCTGTGTGTGTTTGAGTGCGCTGTGTGTGTTTGAGTGCACTGTGTATGTTTGGGTGCTGTGTGTGTGTCTGAGGGTGCTGTGTGTGTCTGAGGGTGTCCCACGTCGCTGCCTGCTCCTCCCCCGCCGCTCCACCTTCTGCCTACGTCGGCCGGTGGGCGAGACTGATCCCGCCCACAGGCCGAGGAGACCTAATGCGCACCCCATAGGAAAGCATTGAAAGCGATATTCAATGCTTTCCTATGGGGAATTGAGCGACGCTGGAGGTCCTGTGCTATAGAGCAGGAAGTTCCCTCTAGTGGCTGTCTAATAGACAGCCACTAGGGGATGACTTAACCCTGCAAGGTAATTATTGCAGTTAAAAAAAAACTGCAATAATTACACTTGCAGGGTTAAGGGTAGTGGGAGTTGGCACCCAGACCACTCCAATGGGCAGAAGTGGTCTGGGTGCCTACAGTGTCCCTTTAAGGCAATTCCTTCTGAAATTTAATTTCACATGAATTAGCATATCTTGGTCTATACAATCTGCTGTCTGTTTTAAACACAGTAATTCTGATATGTGCATCTTACACAAAATAATATAGCAAAGTCTTGTTTGACAGTCGGTTTTTTGCCTGGAACCAACCAAATTAACAACAAAGATGTATTTATGCAATTGAATCTATTTATGCTTGTAGCCAGTGGGCAAATAGTTTAAAAAACAACTCAATAGTGCATGCGTTAATTAAATCAAGTAAATATATCCCATATTTATTATAATTTTTTATTCATTGCAGTTGTGTCATGTGAAATGCCAGAAAATATCACAAATGGAATTGTAGAAGTAACAGACATAACATTTGGTTTCAAAGCAAACTACAGCTGCAATGATGGGTAAGTTCAATAAGTACCGTAGTAACCAAACATATCTTTCTATATATCTTGTATGGTATTGTGTTGTTCTTTAGCAAATCTCTTATAAAATTAACACATCATTATGTTTTATATTTTTTACATCACCATCATGTGCACTATGAGTAATTAAAGGAATACTCCAAGCGCCATAACTACTACACTGTAGTGCCAAGAATGCCCTGGTGCCACTCATTGTAAGGATCCAACCATTTGAAAATGGATTGTCTTCTTACTTGGCATCTGACGGGAACAGCTCGCCCCCTACAGTGCAGCTGAGTGAGAGCCAGAAGCACACTCTCTGAGCTTAACCCGGAGGGGGAAAAGCATGAAGTGTGTTTGTTTTTTTCATTATTTTTTTTTGTCAATCTTTCTTTTATTGAGACATATGAGATGGGGTACAAAATAAAGAGAGGGAAATGCAAGAACGTTTTACAGTATAGGGTTAGTACATCGTTAACGTGAGAAATTACATTTCCTGAATAGTGCAGCCTAATTTTTTGTTGTTTTGTTATGTCGTGTAGCAAAAACATATTCAAGTCCAACAGTGTAGTAATACGTAACGAAAGTGAGGTAGTTCTGCGCTGTATACACCATTCAGTCTAGATAACAGGGTGTGCTATGAGATTTTATGCTATATGAACTGAGGAATAGCGTTATTGTGCTTCGAGTGGGTCAGTGGGAGCAAGGTTAAACGTCAGGCATGCCATGTACCATATAAAAGGTGTGGTGGTAAGCAGTAACAGAGCGATACATCTTGTGACATTTAAAATAGCACTTAATAGGGGGCGGAGCCAGCACCCGAGCAAGCAGGACGCACCTTGCAGTAGCTCCGCTACGAAAATCCACATACCGCTGAATTTAGGAGAAAAACGCCATAAATAACAAGCTAAACAACGCTCTCGGTGTGCCTTACATCATGGGCAAAAAGGCCAAGAAATATAAAGCCGACCCCAGCTCCGGTACCAGAGACATAGGGACTTTTCTTTGCACGACCTCGCGGCCGCGGCCCGGCCTAAGCAAGATGGCGCCGGCAGAGGCCTCCACCTCGCCATCATCGGATGATGAGAGCCAGACAGCAGCTTACCTACCTCCACCGAAGGTACCAGCCAAGCCCCCGTCGCCCTTGGAACTCGGGGACTCTGCCCCAGCCACGAAAGCGGATATAAAGGCGCTGATTAAAGAAATACAGGCGATGTTCCACGCCGATATGGCGCTCGTCAGAGAGGAAGTCTCGACACTCACAACCCGCGTGGCTACAGTGGAAGAGACCCTCAGGGGTGCCGGGGTGGCCCAAACTGCCACAGACGCATCCCTGGGGTCGCTGCAAAAACAATGTAAAGCCCTGACTACACAGCTAGCTCATATGGAAGATAGGGCGAAGGCACGGAATGTGCGGATCCGAGGGGTCCCTGAATCAGTTGCCAACTCTGAGTTGCCTCATTACTGCCGACGGTTGCTAGCAACAATACTAATGCCTAAACAAGTGAAGCAGATGGGAGTGGACTCTGTCTTTCGGCTCCCCAAAGCCATTAAAGCACCTCTAGAAGCCCCAAGGGATGTACTTGTTAAATTTAACCGGGACTCTGACCGGGGGGCCCTCATGGGCGCTACCAAGGACTCTCCCACGTCCCCTTTGAAGGAGCACAGCTGATCTTTTACAGGGACATTTCCAGGCACACTCTGGCATGGAGGAGATCCCTTGGACAGATCACTCAGCAGCTGCGGGAGAAAACCATCCCATACAAATGGGGGCAACACCGACTGATGGCGGAGAAAGACGGCAGGATGCACATCCTAACCCACAAGTCGGAGGCGCCAGCGTTCCTCCGAGCACTAGGCTTACCAGCGGAGGCGGCCCCGGTGCTCACCCGCCCTTCATGGACTGTCGCAAACATTAACCCATTTGTGCCTAGGGGGTCGAGAACGGGCGCGCCAGAATCTCCTACATGAACTGTGTAACTACTGTTGTTCACATTGCCATTCGGGGTCTGGTTTTATTCTATTTTATTTTATAACTTGTTTTGTTTAGAAGTTCACTTAAATCTTCATGCGGTTTGACTATAATGACCTCTAGAATACTGCTCCTTACACCTGGCTCTGCAAGCAGCAAGCCAGCCACCATGACCAGCTACTTACTCCTACCCTCCCCCCTCCCTTAGAACACGTGCCCATCCCTTAGTATGCAGGCGAGAGAATCCAGGGCACGTATAACAGCCAACCCAGCCGACACGACTTCCCATAGACTAACCTCCACGGTAGACTAGGACCTTATCTACCAGTTGACAAACTGTATTACCCCACACCCACGCGCCCTAGACAACACTAACCCCCGACAAAGCCTTACCCGACTACAAAGAGGGTGTACACGCTAAATACCGGCAACCTCCAGTCACTAACTGACCTATCCGGCTGTACTGTTGAGAGGAATTCTTATCTGAAAATGCTCATTATAAAATTTGGGTATATTATATGCAAGTGACGCTGTTTTTACTGCAAACTGTAACCTTACTTGAAAGCCTTTATGGCACACATTGTAACATGATATGTTTCTGATTACCCGCAAAAATAAAGATTTATAAAAATAGCACTTAATAGTAGTAGATAAACACAAAAAGAATTCAGCGGTAGTAATCACAAAATTAGTCAAGGTAGGCAGCAACCCAAATTAAGGAAAACCCCTCGGATCCTTCGGTGGATAGATACAAAAAGATATGGAAGGGCTGCGCCAAATAAGGGTAGATAGTCCAGTAAAGTATTGCTAGGGTGCCAGTAGATGGTCTAGGATACTTGATAGAGTTCCTCTGTGGATGCGTATTCAAGAGAGCTATGGCCAGCTCTGGTGTGGATTGCGTACAGCGGTATAATCCCCGTTTATGGGATATGTAGGGAGGGGGTCTCCGTCAACACCGTCTGGTAGTCCAGAGCTCGGAAAAGAAAGACAGAAAGCGACAATAGTGCTCTCAATTTTGATGTGGATAGCGTACAGCGGTATAATCCCCGCTTATAGGATTTGTAGCGGCGATACGTCCGTCAGCACCGTCTGGTGATCCAAGGCTCCAATATAGAAAAATAAAAAGCAGCAATAGTGCTCTCAATTGTGATAGGTTAAGAGAGTAGTAGAGGAAATAAAATAATACTCACAAAGATAGAGCAGAGGTACTGCTCTATGGATAGGCGCTGGTGGTATGATCCCCACCTAGGATTTCTTGGAGTACTGGAACTTTAAAATTGCCAGTGGAAGTAAAAGTAACCAGGAAAGGTTAAAATGCCAGGAATAGGTAAAAAAAAAACTTTTATTGATCTAAAATACACAATAAAATACAGAATTAATAACCATAAACGCGTTTCACCATAAGTGGCTTCCATTCTGAAGAAGCCACTTATGGTGAAACGCGTTTATGGTTATTAATTCTGTATTTTATTGTGTATTTTAGATCAATAAAAGTTTTTTGGCTACTTTATTGTACCAATCCTCTTTTTATTGCACTCTCTATGCACTTTAAACTTTTTTTTTACCTATTCCTGGCATTTTAACCTTTCCTGGTTACTTTTACTTCCACTGGCAATTTTAAAGTTCCAGTACTCCAAGAAATCCTAGGTGGGGATCATACCACCAGCGCCTATCCATAGAGCAGTACCTCTGCTCTATCTTTGTGAGTATTATTTTATTTCCTCTACTACTCTCTTAACCTATCACAATTGAGAGCACTATTGCTGCTTTTTATTTTTCTATATTGGAGCCTTGGATCACCAGACGGTGCTGACGGACGTATCGCCGCTACAAATCCTATAAGCGGGGATTATACCGCAGTACGCTATCCACACCAGAGCTGGCCACAGCTCCCTCAAATGTGAGTTTTTTACCTCTTCTTATCTGCACACTGAACCACATCAAAATTGAGAGCACTATTGTCGCTTTCTGTCTTTCTTTTCCGAGCTCTGGACTACCAGACGGTGTTGACGGAGACCCCCTCCCTACATATCTCATAAGCGGGGATTATACCGCTGTACGCAATCCACACCAGAGCTGGCCATAGCTCTCTTGAATACGCATCCACAGAGGAACTCTATCAAGTATCCTAGACCATCTACTGGCACCCTAGCAATACTTTACTGGACTATCTACCCTTATTTGGCGCAGCCCTTCCATATCTTTTTGCACTTAATAGTAGTGTACAGGTTAGTATGGTTACGCACGTTATGGTACCTCATGAATAGTAAACAATTATATAACACATGAGTCAGGTGTGACGGGTAACGCCTGGACGGGCTTGCTTAAGCTCAGTTTAAATGGTAAGAAGCATGCTAGCCCAGGCACTCCCTCATTTGCTTTTATGGGTACCGTTCAGGTACATGTTAATTGTGTGCAGGAGTGTGTTGTGGTATTAGATTAGCTCTGCAAGAGCAACAATGTTGCCCAAGCTATAAGATTAGTCATATGGCTAAGATTTGTCCCACAAAGTAAACTTGTAAACAGCACATCTATGTGGTGCGACATAATAGGAGAAAACAGTGCAATTATAATGTAGGCTGCGTTAAAGGCAATAATTATAAACATAGCGTTTCATCGTTTGTAAGTAGGATATAGAGAAGTAAAAAAAAAAAAGAAAGTGAGAGGAGAGAGTTAGAAATCTCTGCGTGTTCGCAAATCAGTCCCGTTCAGCCCATGCCGGTTCGCGGCAGGTTGTCATCAGGGATGGAAAGGCAAAGGGTGTGGGAGCGACAATTGCGGGGCGAGGACCCCCTCCAGCCCCATGCCCTTATAGAGGGAAGCATTGTCTGACCACGGACTCGAGGGCTCTGTGAGTTCGAGGCATTCCCATATCGGGTGCAGTTGGAGCCGGTTTTCCATCGCCGCCTGCGGCGAGCATTCCTCCTGCAGGGTGGTCGATGCTGTGGAGGCAGTCTCTTAGCGGCCCTCAGCCTGGGTGGGCTGCGTGCTTGCGTGGTTAGCTTGGGGATAGTCGCTGTACCCGGAGTGGGGCGCCTCTTCCCCCCAACCCCAGCTCCAGTCTTGCGGTCTGGCTGCCCTTGTGGTGGTATCTTTCTCCTCTCCCCGTGGGCACAGTCTAGCTTGCATTTATCTGGCAGGGAGTGCAGGTTCGCTTGAGGTGCTTGCAGCCGTTTTCCTAGCCTGTGCCAGAATCGGGCAAAAGCAGCATCTATTCGCCACTGGATGTTGCTGTGATCCTCCGTCTCAGGTAGGCATTTTGGCTCGCTTTACAAAGTAGTTCTTTGTAAAGAGATAACAGATATGTCTTATAACAGAGATAAGAGAGAATAAAGGAATGCAGGACCGAGAACAGTTGTAAATTTATGTGATTTAACTGAAAATACGACCATGCAAATGAACACTCTTTTACAAAGTGACTGAAGTCTTCTGCACTTTAACATAGTTTCAAGCATTGTCATGGAGTATGACACCAGATTCGAAGGTGGAGCCTCCATGATCATCTGGCACTGCGACAACCAAGAAATCCACAGCAGAGATGTATGCAATGACTGTACAGAGAGTTAGGTTTCTAGAGGTTGATGTAGTTATGAAACATAGAGGTACATGCGTGAGAAAACAAAACGACTATAAAGTAGCTACTTAAATAGCATACAGGGGATCGAGCAGTCAGGGACAAGTTAAACTTGACACTCCTCTAAAGAGAGATCTATCTTATCAGCTTGCTAGAGCCTGCTGTAGTCTCCTGTGTGTGATTAAAGTTCAATTAACAGGGCAGAAGTTAAAAACTTTTAAAGTAAACACACTGTGCTGTAAGACCTGAATAAAAAATATTTTTTTTTTGTGTAGGCTTTAAATGGCAGTGAATTGAGCAGTGAGACTGCAGGGGCTTTCAATTGGCCAAAGAGACATTCATTTTAGGGGTGTGACTGGGGTGTGTACAGGGGAGTGTTCTGAGATAGTGCAGATGACTTACGACTCCTATAAGAAGAATCCAATGCCACATGAGTTTAGAGAGGGAGTTAGATTTACATCCAGTGAAATGTTTCAGATGATAAACTGGTAGGATCTAAGGTTGGTCATTTGCTCTTGAATTTAACCTCCACTGGTCACTTTAAGTACTCAATAATTATAACCTTTAACTCTTGCAGATATATTTTAATAGGGAATCCACAACTGCAATGTACAGCTGATGGTGTTTGGAGTGACAATGCACCTGAATGTACATGTAAGTAAGCTGCATAAAACCTATTTTCTTAAAAAGTTTATGATAACTATGTTTTACTCTATTCTATTGTCTTTCTAAAAGAGAAATTTTGCCACAAAATATGTTGATATATGTTTTGTTTTACAGAACCCCAAATTAACAATGCCGCTTTAGGTAATCCTTAGGTGGGTGGGAGATTTCATTAGATCCCAATCTGACCTTATGAACTCTTATCAGCCCAGACAGAGTGGCGCAGGGGAAGGATTGTATTGCGTTATGTGGATCACCTCCTGGAGGTTGAATCCACTTTTGCGCTGTATAAATATATGTTGGTGTGCAATAAAGGGTTCTGTTTCACCCCAACATTAAGGCTTGGCCATATTCACATCTGCAGTAGCTGCGACTAGATTCAAAGGGTATCGAATCTATTAAAACTGGTTAATATTCACTTTATGCAGAATGAGTGTTTGGGACAGACAGGTCATCTATGGGCTCAACGCCTCATAAATGGCGATCCGGGAGCAGTGGGCCCTATCTACAAACAAGATGAGCGGCGAAACCAGATTTGTGTAGTCGAACTGCGCTAGTCGGGGGAAGCAACTGCCTCAAAATTATCCAAGACTGCTATTATTATTTATTTATTTATTATTGCTATTTATAAAGCGCCAACAGATTCCGCAGCGCTGTACAATTAGTGGAGAAACGTACAATATACACAGACAAATACAAGAGGTAAGAGAGCCCTGCCCGTAAGCTGATATCTAGCCATTGGAGCTCTTTTATATAAAGTGCTTGGCTAGATGGCCCGTGAGCTTACAATCTAAAGGAAACCATGGGGATTTGAGACAAGAGGTAGCAGGGGAAGTTTGGAGGTGATGGCTGAACGAGTTAACAGAGAAGCAGCTATTGGTAAGATGTTAGGGGAATGAAGAGGTAATTGGGTGAGAATCTCAAACAGCTGGAGGAGCATGCTATATATTAAGGGGGACCCTGGGTGGGTGGGAAGTGGGGAGAAAAAATGCAGTCTTTCACTGAGTTGAGTGAGGCCTGAATAACAGAGAATAGGATTGAACAGTTATATGGAGGTATTTACAACTGGGGGAGGAGAAAAGAGGGGGGGGGGAGGAGAAAAGAGGGGGGGGGAGGGGTAGAGTATCCATGTGTTCTATACTATTGAAAAGTTTAGCAACCAAATTCTATCACCCAAAATATTAATAACTGTGTCTACATGAAATATTGTTCAGAAACATTAAATGACTATAGTACATACTGCATGCACAGAATATTACAAACTACAGGTAAAATGGTTACAAATCTATAGTAATACATGAGAATGTTAGCAATCCAGGAATACAGGATGTGGAGTATCTTCCAGCTTCAGTCAGTACCTGAGAGTGGTAGGTGTTTCACTACAGGATGGAAAATGCAGTCTTTCACTGAGTTGAGTGAGGCCTGAGAGTGGTAGGTGTTTCACTACAGGATGGAAAATGCAGTCTTTCACTGAGTTGAGTGAGGCCTGAGAGTGGTAGGTGTTTCACTACAGGATGGAAAATGCAGTCTTTCACTGAGTTGAGTGAGGCCTGAGAGTGGTAGGTGTTTCACTACAGGATGGAAAATGCAGTCTTTCACTGAGTTGAGTGAGGCCTGAGAGTGGTAGGTGTTTCACTGCAGGATGGAAAATGCAGTCTTTCACTGAGTTGAGTGAGGCCTGAGAGTGGTAGGTGTTTCACTGCAGGATGGAAAATGCAGTCTTTCACTGAGTTGAGTGAGGCCTGAGAGTGGTAGGTGTTTCACTGCAGGATGGAAAATGCAGTCTTTCACTGAGTTGAGTGAGGCCTGAGAGTGGTAGGTGTTTCACTGCAGGATGGAAAATGCAGTCTTTCACTGAGTTGAGTGAGGCCTGAGAGTGGTAGGTGTTTCACTGCAGGATGGAAAATGCAGTCTTTCACTGAGTTGAGTGAGGCCTGAGAGTGGTAGGTGTTTCACTGCAGGATGGAAAATGCAGTCTTTCACTGAGTTGAGTGAGGCCTGAGAGTGGTAGGTGTTTCACTGCAGGATGGAAAATGCAGTCTTTCACTGAGTTGAGTGAGGCCTGAGAGTGGTAGGTGTTTCACTGCAGGATGGAAAATGCAGTCTTTCACTGAGTTGAGTGAGGCCTGAGAGTGGTAGGTGTTTCACTGCAGGATGGAAAATGCAGTCTTTCACTGAGTTGAGTGAGGCCTGAGAGTGGTAGGTGTTTCACTGCAGGATGGAAAATGCAGTCTTTCACTGAGTTGAGTGAGGCCTGAGAGTGGTAGGTGTTTCACTGCAGGATGGAAAATGCAGTCTTTCACTGAGTTGAGTGAGGCCTGAGAGTGGTAGGTGTTTCACTGCAGGATGGAAAATGCAGTCTTTCACTGAGTTGAGTGAGGCCTGAGAGTGGTAGGTGTTTCACTGCAGGATGGAAAATGCAGTCTTTCACTGAGTTGAGTGAGGCCTGAGAGTGGTAGGTGTTTCACTGCAGGATGGAAAATGCAGTCTTTCACTGAGTTGAGTGAGGCCTGAGAGTGGTAGGTGTTTCACTGCAGGATGGAAAATGCAGTCTTTCACTGAGTTGAGTGAGGCCTGAGAGTGGTAGGTGTTTCACTGCAGGATGGAAAATGCAGTCTTTCACTGAGTTGAGTGAGGCCGAGGCCAGTGTTTAAACCTCCAAGCTAGGTGTTGTCTAGTTCTTGGGAGAAAAGGATTGTAACTACGCTACCTGCATTTTACCTACATTTTACCTAGCTCTTGAGTGCTAGATTAGTAGTCTTCAACTGGTGGTCTGTAGACCGGCGCCGGTCCACAAGAATTTATTGCCAGTCCACTTAAGCTTTCACCATGCTTTCACCCGTCTAAACGGCTACTCCAGGGGTGGGGAACGTCCGGCGCGCGGCTGTATGCTTTTCCCGGGCCGGTGGGGAAATTAAAGATCTCCCTCACCAGTCTCCTGGCAGTTTGTTAAGGGAGATGGAGGGATGTAGGACCCGGTAGACTGCAGGGCAGAAGGAGAACCCAGGATGCTGTGATCCTCCTGCGAACAATCAAGTCAGAGCGCTGCTGCGCATTACCATGGCAATGCTCCGACACAGCACTGTGCTCATGGGAAACATACACTCACTCACTGACAGACAGACAGACACACACACACAAACACACAGACACAGACACTCACTGACATACATACACTCACTCACTGACAGACACACTGACATACATACACTCACTCACTGACAGACACACACACAGACACTCACTGACAGTCAAACACTCAGACACTCACTGATACACAGACTCAGACATCCAGCCCTGGGGTCCAGTGTGGGGCAGCTCCTCACTCCTCCAGTGCGCTGTTTAGTATGCCAGGGCCAGAATGACTCCCTATTCCGGCTCCCTGCATCACAGATGGCACGCAAGGGATGAGTTGAAGCCTCTCCTCCAGCATTCATTGGCAGAGCAGGCATCTGCCATTAGGGTAAGCAAGAAGGCATCTGCCATCAGTATGGCAAAGCAAGGTAAGCTTTGCCATTCTGAAGGACGGCTTTGGGGGCGCCCTGAGGTAGCCAAATGGCCACCTCATGGGCCCCCTGCTTCAGGGCTGCTCTCGGCGCCCCCATTTTCGTGCGCCTTGAGGATCTGCCCGGGGCTGGGGGCGGTTCAAGAGCTGCTTGTCCAGTGCGATTGCCTAGTTCACTTAATGGTGGCGCCGGCCCTGCACATACCCTGCACCCTCTCACGCATACTGTGCACCCCCTTACATACATACCGTGCACCCCCTCACACACATACCCTGCACCCTCTTACACACACAGCACCCTCACACACACAGAACCCCTCACACGCATACCATGCACCCCCTTACACACATACTCTGCACCCTTTTCCACACACACAGCACCCTCACACACACAGCACCCCTCACATGCATACCGTGCACCCCCTCACACACATACCGTGCACCCTCTTACACACATACGGTGCACCCCTCACATGTAGTGATGTCCCGAATGATTCGCTGGCAAATAGTTCCTGGCGAACATAGCGTGTTCGCGTTCGCCACGGATGGCGAACATCCGCGATGTTCGGTCCGCGCCCTAATTTTTATTTAGTTGTTTGTGGCCAAATTTACTAAAACTAAGTAAAAATTACTTAGTATTAGTAAATTGTGCCCCTACTCGCAATACCGCGAGTAGGGGCATGTCTATTAAACCTATTGTCCTCCCCCCTGGCCCCCACCCCTTAGCGGTGGGTGGGGGCCCTAAATACCAATAGGGGGGGACCTATTGTCCTCCCCCTGGCCCCCACCCCTGAGCGGTGGGTGGGGGCCCTAAATACCAATAGGGGGGAACCTATTGTCCTCCCCCCGGCCCCCACCCCTGAGCGGCGGGTGGGGGCCCTAAATACCAATAGGGGGGGACCTATTGTCCTCCCCCGGCCCCCACCCCTGAGCGGCGGGTGGGGGCCCTAGATACCAATGGGGGGGGACCTATTGTCCTACCCCTTGGCCCCCACCGCTGAGCGGCGGGTGGGGGCCCTAAAAAAAACAATAGGGGGGGACCTACTGTCCCCCCCCCCCGGCCCCCACCCCTGAGCGGCGGGTGGGGGCCCTAAAAATAACAATAAGGGTGGCCCTAAAATTAACAATAAGGGGGGACCTACTGTCCCCCCCGGCCCCCACCCCTGAGCGGTGGGTGGGGGCCCTAAAAATAACAATAAGGGGGGGGGACCTATTTAACGTGTTCAACAAGGCCAAAGACAATATTGATGGGTACTTGCAAGACTGAGAGGCGAAACCAACTGACTGCCTCCCTTTTCTTTCAAGTACGCTGTTTGGATGGGCCGCTAATCTGTATCAAGCCATGCCAGATAAGGACAGTACAATTTACAAATGGGTCAAGGAAAGGCTGCTAGCCCTACATGCCAGCATATTGAATCAAGTTTCGGGAATGTTGGAAAATGTCCAGGGTATCGCATACCGTGTGGGCACACCAGATGTTAACTGGATGCAGGGGTGCCAAGCAACCATCCAGGCTGATGCAACATAGTTGATATTACTGAAGCAGTTCTACAACTATGCCAACCTCTAACAGTTGAGAAGGCTGCAATCCTGGCAGATGAGTATCAGGATGCCAGAAAGTCGGAATCTGTTGAGCCCCAACTTCCCACCCAATCTGCATAGCTTCCTGCTTGGCTGTCAGTGCTCCACAGAAAATGGGACTGAGATGTTTCAGGTGTAAACAAGTTGGTTACATTCACAATGGCTGTCCACAGGAGAAAGCAGTTGTAGATTATTTCATCAGATATTTTGAGGCCATTGTCCTGTTGAATATTCAGGCAGACATGATAGCCACTTCTCTGTTCCAGACATTCTCCAGGGTGTGCTTTCATCCAAAAATTGTATCTGACCAGGATACCTAGTTTCCAGCCCACTTCATCAAGCAACTGTGGAGGCAGTGTGGGATAAAACCCCTGCATAGTTCACCCTATCAACCCAAGTTAAATGGATTGTGCAAGCAGTTTAATGAGACGTTGAAGCAAATTGCTGAACACAAATATGTGTATTTTATTGCATTAAAAGCTAAAAGTATTGGGGGGGCGGAGTCTGACCGCCAAGCCAAGCAGACGCGCGGGGAAAGAGCTCCTGGCGGGCGAGTGAAACTTCAGGCAATATCGGTGGCTATATAGCCCAACGACTCCCCGCGGTGTGCTACCCACGTCGGGAGTGCACCGAGGAATCGGGGGATACCCTTCTGAAGCCTATCGGGGCATATAAGCTGACAAACAACCTGAGGCCTGCGGGAGTGGGTGCCGGAGGGAGGCGGCAGCTCTCTTCGATGCCAGAATCCCCAGCAACCACAAGTGACCCCCTAACCCTCCCCCCCCCCCGGACCGGTGGGGGTTATCCCGGTCCCTGCAGGGCAAACGACTTGCCCACGCGGACAAGCGACAAGAGCAAGCGAACAAGCATACATACTGGGAGCACGCCCAAGATGGCCGCCAACCAAAAGCCACAGAGAGGAGCCACGAGCATCCGATTACAGCCTTCCTCCCTAGAGGCCCTCGACCGGCTCTGCTCGGCCTTCCACGAGATGCTGTGCAGCAGGGGTATGTCCTCTCTCCAAGCGGCCCGAGCGGTGGCCTTGTGGATCCGCCCGGAGACCCGCCGACGCTACTATGGCGCCCCACTGCAGGCACTCCAAGCGGGCTCCCGCCCAATTAAGCACCGGCAAGCGCGCAGACGGGAGAGAGATCGCACCAACCCGGGCACATACTTCCGAACAGGCGGTAAGGAGAGCGTCAGTCAACCCCAAAGTCCCAACAGCATGCCCATGATTGGGGTATACAGGGGCAATACCGGAGCTGACCCCAGCCGCAGATGCATCGCACTGAGGGGCACCAAGAGAGACACACGCAGTCACAGTGGCCAAATCCTCCCAACATCGGGCATAGGCTGAAGCGCCCAAAATGAACTGTACGAGAGGCATGCTGCACAATAAGACCTCAGAACACGAATGCACCCCAGATTGGCCTCATCCAGTGGTATTTTGAGACTGATCTTTTGTTCCTTCTTTTATGTGTTTACCTGGACTTCCACCGATTACTCTGCTCTAAGGGCATATTGTTACTACTCCCATAGCTGCTATTGAGACTCAGAGACACAGTCGCAGTATAGTCAGACATTCTATTTCAGCATGTTTATAATTATTAGTTATGTTTATAATGCCTACATCACTGATAGGATGCCCTAGATACCCCACACCCATGCCACCAAACAGCAGTTGTAATCACAGTTATTTGACTCAGACCGGTTAACCCTTGATAATGCAGAAAATAACTGTACTTAGATTATGCAGGGACGCTACCTTGACGTATGGGCAGGATGAAGCAATGTTTTTATATGTTCATTAGCACCTCACAGCCTATGTATATACAGCACACCATGTCCAGGCTCCACACACAGACCTACTTCTGCCACACTGTAACTTAAGCGGGAAGGGTCTGCCTAGCATATAACTGATTTAAGCGGGAAAGGTCTGCCTAGCAAAAAGCTGATTTAAGCGGGTAAGGTCTGCCTAGCATATAACTGATTTAAGCGGGAAAGGTCTGCCTAGCATATAACTATTTTAGGCAGGAAAGGTCTGCCTAGCACATAACTATTTTAAGCGGGAAAGGTCTGCCTAGCATATAACTGTTTCTAAGCGGGAAAGGTCTGCCTAGCATATAACTGTTTTCCACACGACGTGTTTACCTAGCATATAGTTGTTTCTAGACACAAATTACGACCAACAAACTAATATGGCCTTAAGTTCTAGCCATGGTTAATCTATGTTTAATAGCGAAGTTTTGAGGGGATGGCAGTAAAAAGCTGGACTATGGCCCTACAGTGGGACTATCGCAAATGTTATATTCACCCCATAACTTGCCTAGCCGGTACTAAAAGTTATGTTTAACTTTGATTCATGATTCAAATAAGCGACTCACAAAACGGAATCAACCACACTAGTTTGCTGGTATAGTCACCATCACGCTGGACACAGCATCTTCATTTTATTCTGTGAGCAGAAAGTTAAGCGACGGCAATTTAGTTTATTTTAGTTTATTTTATGTTGTGAATATGCTTAAGTAATGACAATCGATACCGGATACCGCAAAACTCAACCATATAAAAATGTGCAAGATCAATCCTGTACCTCCTATGTTTAAATGTTTTATAATGCACTAGAGGATTGCCGTTGGGGTACCTCACAAGTGATTGTACGAAGCTCCTGCACTACAAAAATAAAGAATTAAAAAAAAAAAAAAAAGCTAAAAGTATTATGACATGCACAAAAAAAATGTCTCACTGAAATAAATGATATATAATAAGTGTGGGTGCACTTAGTATGAAAGAGGTAAATTATGGTTGAACAGAGATATAGTCAAATTCCAGGTTTTGTTTGGAATTTGTTTTGATCAGAACGTGTACAATTGCCTCCATCCTTGAGGAGTTAAACTATACCGGAATTAATAGATTCCAAAACTATCTCACCTGTAGACTCAACAGGTAAAGCCAAAGTTAAACCATACAGAATCAATGCATTCGTTGACTGACAGGGTTTGGACAAATCGCTTAAAACTAGTTTTTGCTCAAGTCTGCTGTAAACTGAGCCGAATGAGGTATAAAGTTGACTGACCGCTATTTTAAACATTACGATTGTCAATACCTTATAGAAGCAAGAATACCAATAAGTCCAATGCCTGTACATGTGCTAACATTTGTTTTGCTTTGCAAAACAATACTGAATGTCGCTATGACCATAAAACCCAATTTATCCTTCCTTTGCTTAAGTACTTGATGTCACCCTGCAGAGAAAGGAATATCTTCTAATGCCAAGACTACATTCTGTCCTTCTGTAGCTTTGAAAGAAATTCTAAGCAGTGATCCCCGCTCCTTTTGCCACACACTACAGCAGGGGTGCCAAAAAGGTAGATCCCCAGATCTTTTAAAACTACAGCTTCCATGATGTTTTGTCATTCCAGAGGCATTCTAAGGGCAAGCAAAGCATGATGGGGGTTGTAGTTCTACAACACCTGGGGATCTACCTTTTGAGCACCCTTTATCTTTGTAGGTCAAACCTCATGGCTTTGTTCTTGCTGTCAAGGAGTAGAGATGAGGAATAGAGGTCTCTATAAGCACCTAATATATTACAGGGAATATATGCAACTTCAGCAATGGCCTACAGTGCCCTGTATCGTAAAGATAATTGGTGTTACTATATTCACTGTAATACAGTAATAAACTGACAAACACACGATTTTTATGTTCAGTTTGAAATGTCTGCTGTATATAAAGATTCCATGATGTTATAAAAAAATAAAATAAAACAAACATAAGGTTTAAAACATGACAAATAGCTGGGTCAATATGTGTTTTTATGAAGTAATTTACTGCACCATATTTTTATGGGGCAATACAGAAGCCGTGTATAATAATGTTTTTTCTATCATTTTTTTTAACAGCCATTCCCACAACTGTTCCTACTGATTCCACTCCAATCACTCTAATCACTCCAACTGTAATACAAAGTGAGGTGAGTAAGAACCACATGGTGCCTTTATTGTGTCAGTATATTCAGTTGTAATTTCACACTGCACACATCTGTGCTGTGAACTGTGATTTTGGTATATGACACATGGGCAGGGCCTCCATGCTGCCCCAATGCCAGTTTCCTCAAAGCACTGGCATTATATATACATATTACACAGACATATATGCAAAAGTTTGGGATATGCGTTTGGATGCGTTAAGGTGATAGGGGCTTAAGTAGGGTGATAAAGGGGGATAGTGGCTATAATGTGAGGAGAGGGGCCTGTAGTGGTAGTGTGGGGGCTGCTTAAAACAAATAGTTGATTAAAAGAAAAAAATTAATTGTGTTCTCCCCAACCTAGTGCTTACCTTGGGCGAGGGACGGGGTACCCTGATCCCTTGTGGTCCGGTGGAAGCTGTTGCTGTCTGTAGGTGCCAGGAGATAAGAGCGTTGTAACCCACAGCAACACTGTGATGTAATTTTTCTTCCTAAAACCTTCAAGCTTTAAAAATATTCTCTTCCAAATGGCCCAAGTCAGGGTACTAGTTTGGGGTCCCCTTTTATTCTTCACACAGGAATGGTGAAGAATTCCAAGTTCCCCATGGTTCTGGAGAACCTGTCTAACCCAGGCCCGAGGTTGCTATCTAAGATGGCCTTATGGTTAATCCTGCTTTGGATTCAAGGATTTTCTATGAGATTAATTGGATCCGCTTAGTATGGAGATTGCAGCGCATGTTGCTATGTCTCCAGTGCTTGTCTTTGAGAAGGACTGGATTGGACAAAACCCGTCTGTATTGATCACTATAGTGGGGAGGAAGAGCTCAGGAAGGAGTTTTATGGCTTTTTTAAAATAACAAATGAGGGAGCAGTAATTTAAGCTTAAAATGGAACAAAATGAAGTGTGAGTCTCTTGAGCCAAATTAATATAAAATATAGAATAATATAATTTTTATTACCCAAAAATGGCTTTGTTCTCACAATTTTATTTAATATGTCTTCTTGTTATACAGCCCGTAACTACAACACAGGGAGATGAGTGTGAAAAAATCCAGGCAATACAAGAAAGCCTAAGTAGTTGCACTTCAACACCAGAAGAGTGGACTAAGTACTTGCAGATTCAGTATCTCTACTTGCAGATAGAAAACCTCAAGTTAGACATAGCGAAGAAGAAAACAGAGGCTTGATTCAAATCAATAACAATTTCATTATGTTATATTCTTTTTTGTAGAGCCCTGTTCAATTATGCATCTTTACCTTAACTTGATTACATTGATTTTTGCATTGCTGAACTGCAGTTGTATCCAGTAAGTTCTATATAGTTTATTTATCCAGAGAGAAAGTAAATAATGTTTAGTTTAGGCAGTATAAGCATTCCATCTAATTGATTTGACTGGAGTGCCCTTTTGTTTTGTTTTTTTTAATTCTTTATTTATTGCAAGGTCAGACACCATATTCAACAGAAACAATATAATACAAAAGCATCTACGAACATATTCATATACCAACATTAAAATGAGGCAAGCAAAAGTGCACATTCAAATAACCGCCTATAAGCAATGTAGTGGATGAGTGCTTGTTGGCCATGAGAGTCCATATATTCATGGTGCCCCACCCTGTTTTGAAATATAAGTAAAACAAAGAAATTTGACTGACTATAGTACGCCTGTTACTCTGACAAAGTGTCCAGAGTCATCAACTCGTTTAACTTATACACCGATTAGCTATATCAGCTATCTCCAACCTAGCGTACGGGTTCGCCTTTTTTGATGGCCTGTCGGACCTAGTTTAATCTGTAGGTGCCCTGTAACCCACCACAACTAGTGCGGGGGTTTTGCTGACAAATTTGTTGAATTGGAGAAGTCAGTCAGAGTAAAAAGATATGATAGTAATAGATATAAGAAGTGAAAATTAAAGTCGGAAATATACAGAGAGAAGAAAAAGATGGGAAGGGTAATGATGGGAATGGGAATGGGAGGGGATGGGGAGTGCCCTTTTGTAAGGGCAGGGCTGGCAACTATTGGCCTGCGGGGCAAGTATAAGGAAATATCTTATATGAATGTTGTGGCTGTCCGATCTCCCCCTGCGGTCCCTTGCAAACACCTCCAGTGACGACATACATAATCATTGTAGTCTTCCAGCCTTATCACCCTCACTCCACCAGGATAAATCAAAGTGAATCAGGACTTAAGAGAATTAAGAGTATATGTTACCGTGTCATGCACAAACCCACACAGTGCTAGATGAGTAAAGGCCCTGCACATATCCTGCCTGCTGTCATGCTATTTTAATTTTTCACTATTTAGCAGTTCATCAGTGAATGTAAGAGATACCCTCAACCCCTTACAAAGAGCAAAAACAGAAAAGATACTAAACATAATGCAGGTTGCGCCAAATACTGAGTCCAAAAAGTCCAAAGTATACTTGAGATATTCTTGGTTGGTAACCGTCTGGACTTTAAAGTGCTTGTAAATAAATGTAATAAAACTTAAAATAACCAATAATAGTGCAGATTGTCTGGTGTTAGCTGGAAGACACACAATGGAGACATTGGGCTAGCACTCACATTCAATAGAGCCATAGACCAGCTCTGAGTAAAATCCCCACTGATGGATATGGGTCAGTCTCCCCGAAAAATAAAAAATGCAAACAATAGTGCTTACTGCCACCTAAAAATAGAACAACACGCACTTAAATATTTAGGTATTCGCCTGACGGCCAAACCAGAAAAACTATACGATCAAAACTACACGCCCTTAATAAAACAACTAGTGCGGGAAAGGGAGACATGGGTGGACAGGCCTATCTCATGGATGGGTCGCATCCATGCCGTTAAAATGAATATCTTGCCTAGATTATTATTTGTGTTCCAAGCGATCCCTATCCGTGTCACAAAAGCCTCACTGCAGCCCTTACAGAGAGCGATCGGAGTCTTCATATGGCAAAACAAAAGACACAGAATATCCAGATATATATTATATAGACCACGTTCGAGAGGGGGACTGGGTCTCCCAAACATATATTACTATTACATAGCGACACAGCTGACACAGGCGGCAATGTGGCACTCTCCGCCAGCGACAGCAAATGGGCCGACGTAGAATCCCTTATGACAGGCGCCGACCTCCCACAGCTTCTCATGTGGGTACCAAAAGAAAACAGACCAGAGATCAAGGTCACATGCCCACCTATAATTAATTCCCTACAGATATGGGACACCTTCAGACTAAAATTCCAGCTGGCGTCGGACCAATCTCCTATTATGCCATACTTATGCAATAAAGCCTTCATCCCAGGCATGATAGCTAGAGACTTCCAAAACTTAGAGAGGATAGGATTACAACGCATCTGCCAACTGTACGAGGGAACAGGGGTCATCGCTTTTGACACACTAAGACAGCGGGGCCACCTCACACCCGCAGATTTTTTTAGATACATACAAATTCGAGACTTCGCGAATTTGGCACACATAAAAACAGCGGCCCGGAAACAGTTGACGTTCTTCAAATGCATCTGCCTCCAAGAAACAGTACTCAAGGGCATGATAACGCTCATGTACGCCCATCTCTGTTCGGAAGCTAGGGACTGGGGAAAATTAGCCTATACAGAACACTGGGAGAGAGACCTAGGGGACACACTGGAAGGCATAGAGTGGCAAGAGATCTGGGAGGCAAACCATACCTCGTCGGTGTGCGTTACCCTCCAGGAGCAATCTATCAAAACAATGCTTCGATGGTACACTACACCAGTTAAACTATACCAAATGCACAAGACGTCTACGGATGAGTGCTGGAGGGGGCGCGGACTGAGGGGGACGTACGTCCACATGTGGTGGAAATGCCCACAGATGATCACATTTTGGAAACAGGTACAGTCACTACTGACTCGGGTCTTTGGCAGAGCACCAGACCTCGACCCTTGGCTATTCCTTTTAAGTAGGACTCTGGACGGCTGGACAAGACAGGAACAAAAGCTTCTCCATAAGATTACCTTAGCAGCAAGGAGGGCAGTAGCCTCAGACTGGCTTAAGCCAGGCACACTGCCTATCGCAGGGGTCATCAACAGACTAAAAGAAGTCCACCTAATGGACGACCTGACAGCTAGAATAAGGGGCACCCAAAAAACATTTCAAAAGATCTGGGAACCCTGGGAAAACTCTGACCTGAGTAACTAATACATAACCAGGCCCCGATGGCAACTCATCGGCACCGGCAGTGGATCCGCCGCTACCCTACCCCTCCCCCCATCTCCCCACCTACACCATCCCCCTCTCTCAATCTGTTCACTATCTTTCTCTTTTCCTCCAATCTTAATTGGAATTATCAAAACATTTGACCAACGTAATGCATTCACGGGAGCAGACACGTGGGACATACGGACAACTGACACCTCGGAAGAGGGACACGGCTGTATAGCCCTTAACAACACCTGTGACTTGCCATAGGCAGGGAGCAAACTTTACCTGACACTAGAAAGACAACGATTGGGTCGCACAGACTGGAGTTACAGATATGTATGTTAATGTATAACAGCCAAATAATAACTAACAACACGAAAACATGTTCACAATGTGATTCCAGAGATCCCATGGCATGTCCGTTGAATGATTGTATTAAACCATGTTACTTTCTGTTAACCCATGTAGAACCACGCTAACTCATGTTTAATCCGTGCAAGTACATGTATGTAACATGTCGTGTCAAGACAAAATAACGAATTAAAAAAAAAATAGTGCTTACTGTATTAAAATCAATAAACATAAAAATGAATGGTAGTTTACTCACATTTGGTAGAGCAGTAGAAATCGCTCAAGTATAATCATTTCGAGGGTATGATCCCCACCAGGGATATAATGTTGAGTAAGTTATCCAGAGGATAATCCTATCCAGGGATAACATGCAGTAGGTTCTTCAAGGATGATAGATGTGCCAGGAACAATTGAAGATAAAACTTCTTAAAGACATAAAAAGTTTAACAAATGGTCAAACATACTGAGAAGGTAAATGACAACTATACTTTAATGTTAAAAACAAGTTAAAAAAAATAAACCACAATGCTTTTTGGCAGAAAGGCTTCTTCAAGTGTAAAATTACAGTGTACTACAAATTATATACAGACTTTTTATATTATATACAGATATATATTGTGAAGTACACTGATTGGATTTTTGTTCCCTTTTTGTTTAACTGAATTATTTTCCTGAATTTGTTTTCATGAATGCTATTTGGACAAGCTTAACCAATAAATGAATGAATTTCAGAGGTCCCAAACGGAATTTCATTTTCAGAAAAAAATGGTTCAGCTGAACCAAATTTTTCCACTCAGTACAAGTTTAATTAATGTCAGATTAAATTGAACTTTGTTCATTATTAAGAATACCAAGAATAAAATATATCAGTGTACACACAAAAACCCATTGAAAATATAAGATATAAATAATACAACCATGTAGCGATGACAAAATGGATAGTACCTGAAATATGAACATAAAACAGCATAATGTGAACTGTATACACAAATATAATGTTAATAGAGATAGGACTACCACTCACATGGTCCAGAGCCGTACCAAGCTCTGTGTAACGGGCTCAAGGGTGCCAATTGAGGCTAATGAATCCACTGTCCAAAGGGAGAAGACGGGACTTCAAGTATATTGTTGAAAACAAAATTTTATTGGGAATATAAAGTGTCCCCCTGGACATATAGGGAAGGGGGAGCATGACTGCTGCCCAGGATAGTGGGATGGTATAATGGGAGCAACAATGTTGCAAAGATGGAAGTATTTATAAGGGGGGAGCAGGGGAGGAGACTTACCAGTCAGAAGGAGATTGTCAGTCACCCTGGTTTAATTGCTTCTTTGGGGCGCTGCGGATCGGTGAGCTAGTGGCCCCCAGGGTGTGCTCCGTGTCAGCGCTGAAGCTTTCCGACGTCTCAGTGACGCCGGAGTGCGTGACACTGTTGATTCGGCGGTCCAAGACGGATCAAGCGGGTACGGGAGCGAGGGAACGTATCGGGCTTACTAGGGGTGTAATTTGTCCGGGGTACTTGTTGCGGGCATACCTAGGCGCCAGGGGTGGCGCTGAAGGCTCGCTGCTGGTCCATCTGAATGGGTCCTCACTGAGCCGTTTTCAATTTGCGAGCCTCTTGCGGAGTTGCATTGTCAGGTTGGGGGGGGACCCCAGGTTGTATTCCACGCATTAATTTAGAATTGGAGCGGCGACGCAGGCGAACGAACTGGGTTTCCCGAAGGAGGCACTTATGCGCCTGGGGCGCTGGGAGTCGGGGCGGTTCCAGCTTTACGTGCGTCCTCATTTGCTGTGATGGTATTCCTCTGTAGACATATAAGTTTAACCGTTATTCTTTGTTTTGTAGGCCACGTTCCTCGTTATGTGTGGATCCTGGGGCATTCTTATGTTTACTGGGCGGCTAGGAGGGCCGAGGAAAGATCGCATGGCCGTAATTTGGAGTTCCCGTTCCAGGAAGTTAGGGTACATTGGCGGGGATTGAGGGGGTTACGTGGGGATCAAGTGTACAGGGAGTGCGAGCAGCTGAGTCGCTGCGTCGCTGGCCCAGGGACGCTGATATTGCATGCGGGCGGTAATGATGTTGGCCGACGTAGGTTGGTGGATCTCATTCACGACATGCGTCATGATCTAGCGCGCTGTTTTGTGCTTTTTCGTGACTTGACGTTGATCTGGTCAGAGATAGTGCCCCGCCCAGTGTGGAAGGTTATGGGAAGGCATTTGAACGCTGCAGGCGTAAGATTAATGTGGCTATTTCACGCTTTGTGCTTAGTTTGGGCGGAATAGTGGTACGGCACTTTGAGTTGGAAGGGAATAATTCAGATGTGATGTGTAAGGATGGGGTTCACTTGACCCCCATTGAGCTGGCCATATTTAATGTGGGGCTGCAGTCGGGCATTGAATTGGCGCTGTCTGCGGGGGGGGCGCGAAGCCGGCGCAGATCAGGCTGCAGCAGGTCGGCTTCGCGGTGGCGGTTTTCCCTGTACAGCGGAATCGAAAAGGAAAGGAGTATGACGCAAGGTCACCTTGGGGAGACGACAGTCGGCGCAAAGCTGATGGCTAGCGACGGCTGTGTTGGGCTCTTGGCGAACAAAGAAGGAGAACTGCCTGTTGGGTCCTCACCCAACAGCTGGCAGGAATTAAGAATTACGTTTTACTGTTTAATAAAGCTGTGGCCGTTGCCCTTATCCACTTAAAAGGTGTCCAGTGTATTATTTGGGGGCAACGGTGGGATGGTATATGGGTCAGCAGTCAAGCATAAAAACTCAAGGTACTAAAATAGAGAGGGAGTGGAACTGAGCAAGAGTACAACAAAAGCAATATTAAAAAAGAATCTATATTCTTTTTAATATTGCTTTTGCTGTACTCTTGGTTACTGCATTGGCGGTGAGTGGAAACTTTGTTTGCTTTTTAATGCTGGACTTTTTTGCTCAGTTCCAGTCCTATTCTAGTTTAGTACCTCGTGTTTTTATGCTTTATATTCCCAATAAAATGTTGTTTTCAATAATATACTTCTCCCATTGGACAGTGGATTTGTTAGACTGAATTGGCACCCTTAAGCCTGTTATATGGAGCCTGGTATGGCTCTGGACCATGTGAGTGGTAGTCCTATCTCTATTCACATTATATTTGTGTATACAGTTCACACTATGTTGTGTTTTATGTTCATATTTTAGGTACCATCCATTTTGTCATCGCTACATGGTGGTATTATTTATATCTTTTATTTTCACTGGGATTTTGTGTGTACACTGATTTATTTTATTCTTGGTATTCTATATTTTAAGTGTCTTGGAAGCACTGCTATTTCAGTCACACTGCCTGTTGATTCATTTGACCATGCATTTTATACTTGTTATATCCAATTGTGAAGCACCTACACACTATAATTTTATATTTGTGTTTGTTCATTATTAACAGACAACACACTAGCCCCCTAAGGACCAAACTTCTAGAATAAAAGGGAATCATGACATGTCACACATGTCATGTGTCTTTAAGGGGTTAAAGGGAAACTATAGTGCCAGGAAAATAATCTCGTTTGGATGCTTAGCAGTGTAGCTTCCCCCTCCAAACTAAACCAGACACATACACACACTCTCCCAAACACATACATATATACACATACATACACGTGCACTGTGACACAAACTCAAATAAGAGTTTGTGAGACAGACAGATAGATAGATAGATAGATAGATAGATGCCCACTGCCAGATACACACTCTCACACACATACTGCCAGGCAGACAACTACAGAATTACAGTGTCAGATAAACACACTCAAACACATAGATACAATGGCAGTTGCACTGACATATAATACATGTATGTACGTAGTGGGGAATCGCGATGCAGCCTAGAACAACAACTAAAGCAGGGGAGGTTGAAACCTTAAAAAACTTGTTAATCTCATATCATATATTCTTAAACGTAACCCCTCAAACTCGATTGGCAAGGACATACCCCCGGCTAGCTGTGACTAAATATACTAATAGGGCGGGTGGGAGGGAAGCTGTTTGCTGGCCCGAATACCAAGTGGCACTGAGGTAAGACCTCCCCCACACTAACTTACACAGAACATAATCCCACCCACACACTCTTTCCCAGCCAATCCCATGCATCTATCCCCACACTCCTACATGTGCCCTTGTCCGCTTAGCTGCGCTATCTCCCCAGGGCCTTGTATGTACATAGTGGGGAATCGCGATGCAGCCTAGAACAAAAACTAACCCCATTCAACCCCCCAATAATGACAGACCACTTAGTATGGATGAACAGGCCACAGCATTTATTATCACAAACTAAATTACTGCATAACACATCCATAACTTTATTTATTAAATCTCTTCTTTTTCTGTAACCAAAAACGTTAGACATTAATAAGCATAAATTAACATATATACATATATAACCCCACACATAGTGTTATACAGTGACCCAACCGTCCTTGCCAATAAACATACAGTGGTTCCTAATCACCACTTCCTCTCACCTCCCCCCTTGTCATAAAAATCATATCTTTCCAATGCCCGCCATCAGCCGACCTTATCCACGCTCGATGGGCACGAGACCTCAGGCAACCTAATGTTAAACCTTTGAAGCAGGGGAGGTTGAGACCTTAAAAAACTTGTTCATCTCATTCCATATACTTAAACGTAACCCCTCAAACTCAATTGGCAAGGACATACCCCCACCACAACCCCGCTGTTTTACACCTAAAATCAGCGGGGGACCCCACCACAACCAGCCATGGCCTGTTCCACCACTTCTAGCAGTGCTAGATTAACATAGAATAAATACTGCACCAGTAAATGAAATGACAATTCGTGATCAATCTAAAAAACACAAATAACACAACATAGTGGAAAATGTATATATATATATATGGAAGGCAGGGCCTGAAGTTGTGGGAGGGGCTTGGGTCCCCTTCTTAAGTAGCTCCAGCCCTTCACCTGCTACCGGCTCAGGTCTTGAGATTTGCATAACCGCACTTCCGGTCCGTGCAAATCTCCTCTGTCACAGGCTGATCCCCGAGGAATCACTTACCTGATCCTGTTGCTCCGTTTCAGCTTGCTAGAGTTTCCCTGTCTCCCCGGCGTCCCCGCATTTCTGCTTACCGCATAAGCGACCGGCGGCTGGTTCCGTTTTTCAGCAAAACCGTAAGTCACGGCTGCCGTTGGGCGGCTGTCGCGGTCGATCCGCGTCATCTTGGGATACCACTATCCAAATATGGAAACTTACCGTTACGTCACATATTTTGAAAATTTTGGCGGGAAGTTATTGCACGTACGCTGGGCAATTAATTTCGATTCCTGATTTCGTTTAAATCAGTTCGCATATTATACGTACTTATAATCTGTATATATTAATATTGCTTATAGGATACAATACTCATTTTCCATTCTTTTATAATTCATTAGTAACTTCATTGTGCACTTTAGCTGGATTATGTCGGCCCCTTGTGGTCATTCGATATTATTACATATTGTGCTAATTACATATTGTACAATTTTAACATATTGTGTTACATGTATAATATCAAGGTTAAAGCAAACTATAATGATGTTCCGTGTGCCAGATACTACATGCATTCAAGATGAGGTTTTTTTATTTGGTTATGTGACACATAAAATTCTTAAAAACACGTACAGTTTAGCATGTCAGTTTTTCTCTTATTTTAACTAGCTACTTCAGATTTTTCATAGCCGTTATTCTTACGTGTTACTTCTACATTTATAGGCTAGTCCATCCAAGCAGCATTTTTGGGGTTTTGGTTCCAGGTTCCAATTTAGGATTTTGCTACCTGGTAGGTATCTTGGGTACAGGAGGGAATTTAGGTACATATCGATAACCATTTAATAGTTATTAAATTAAATTTAATTATAAACTCACTATTTTGTAGGACCTACAGTTCACCTGTATTACCTTACCCGACCAAATACTCGGCTCAACAGGTACGTCCCTTTTGCCTCGATTCCACACGTTTCCCTTCCCCGTCTATTTTCATAGGCTAGTTATACACTGGCACTAAAGCATAGGAGCCGCTAGGTACGTTCTTCTTGGCCTTCTACGCCTTACGTTAGTGGTCCCGCGAGGCCAACACCCATCTTCAAACGGAGGTACGACATCCCCTCGGGCCAAATCATAGTTATCCGCCTCGCACGGTTGCATAGAGAGGGCCTCACCTGTCACTCCCATTCTGTCTTTTTTCTGGTTATTGTCACAGAGGGGCCAACTCCCCACCATAATGTCAATGGCCTCATACTCCAATCGGGCCAAATCATAGGTAGAGCGTCTCACAGCCGCTTGGCAACTAGGACGGGCTTTTATATCCCGACTACTCAGTCTATTCCCTAGGTTTCAGACCGACTCCTCCCGTATAAGGTTAGATGTGCATGCCACCGCTGACTCACGCATGTGGAGGGAGTTTTTAAGACACTGGAATGGGAAGAGCTTGTTCATACCAGTGTTATCGCATGAGTCTGTCTCTATTTGGACAGATGCTGCGGGCACTTCCGGTTTCGCCGCAATTTTTGGCAATGAATGGATGTGGGGCAACTGGCCAAAGGAAATTGCGGAGATACCAGAGTTCAAGGAAACGTCTGCTTTGTTTGAACTTTATCCCATTGTTGCAGCAGCGGTGAAATGGGGAGCTATCTGGTCAGGGAAGTCGGTGCGGTGCTTCTCGGGCAACATGGCAACATACCATATTGTTAACAAGGGACGTTCCGCTTCCCTGACCATCATGCGGTTTGTTAGGAATCTCACATGGCAAGCAGCGAAATACAGTTTTTTCCTGAATTGCGTACATGTTCCTGGGATTCTAAATGTTGCCGCTGACCATTTATCCCGATCTCGTTTTCAGGAGTTCCGGGCGGCCCTACCCACTTAATACCCACTCCCGTACCACAGTGGCAGGAGATGATATTGGACTAAACAGATTACTCGCTCACGGATATCATCTCTCACAATTAGGACTTTCTGTAAACACTAAAAAGGTTTATGACAGGGCTTTTCTGATGTTTAATAAATTTGTGATGGAACACAAAATTGCTGACAAATTTGCCATGAGTACTATGATTGCGTTTATTTCTTTTTGCCACCTTCACTTAAAACTATCCTTCAACACTATTAAATTATACATCACGGGTATTTAACACCACATCCTCACTACATGGCCTGATAAACAACGGTTCCTCTCCTCTTACCATGTAAAGTCTGTATTGAAGGGTATCAAGGACTCCACCCCGGCACCTACACCTTCCAGATTACCCATACATGACATTCTATTCCAGTCACTGTCAAATCTTTTAGACACTTCACCGTTTGAGACTCGCACAAATCAGGTCATCAAAACAGCCATATACTTGGCATTCTATGGGTTCCTTCGGCCCAAAGAATTTACCACTACTAATTATAACACCCCAAACTTCCTCACAAGAGCTGACCTAGTCAAAACACACGACCACTATTCACTGTTCCTACACCATACAAAAACTAGTATGAAGGGACAGACGGTCACTATTCCCTACTACCCTGAATATATGAATAAAAAATGTCAGCGCTACATACGGTAGCCTTTCAATAAGGCAACCTATAAAAAATGTGTAAAAAATCAAACTTTGTTATTGGGACTTGATTGGCTGGTGTGGTGAAACCAGTGTTAATCAACTATTCTTTTTTGTACTTCTAGAGAAGTGAAGGGTTTCTGCTAATCTAATATTTGTTCAGTATACATTCTATATGCTTTACCAACACTGCTTTATACACAGAGTGGTTGAGAACAATTCACAAAATTATCTGACCTGTTTTGAAACCTGATAGCAGAGCACATATTCACCATTGTTATTCTTAATTGTTCCAGTTTTGTGTTTGACTGGTGGATTGTTGAAAGTAAACCTTTTTGCAAAGCAAAGCAAATATTTAACTTTTTTGTTGTAGTGTTAGTCCAATACCAGCATAAAGTTTGCTATATTCCATCACATATGACAAGGTACCTGACAAATGGTATTGAGTGAACTGTCTAGTCTAAACATTTACATATATGAATTACCGTTACCCTGTGCATTCCATCTACCGCAAGAGAAAGCAGAAAGGGCCCGTTTATGTCAACCCCACAACATCCAAGAACGGAACAGATTCTATTGATGAATCAGCCAACCGCTACCAACTTACCTTTCCCAAATACAACAGCTGTCGAGCGGCGAAAGCCTGACGGAAGTCCATTCCGATGCTTACTCGATCCACCAAAACCCCTTCCCACCTGCAGATGACAGTAACATGAACGGGAAGCCGCCAGGGAAATGCTCTCATCCGGCCTGATCGGTTACACTTTACTGTAGCGGGCCCCAGACCGCGCGACCACATCTCCACTGCCTTATAATTTGGCCCCGCGGAGCCCCCCGCCTGAAGTACGTCCTGCCGTGAACAAGATAGAACCCCCGGCATGCGGCGGTTCAGGAAGGCTTCTGGCCGTCCACACAAGGCGCGGGATGCGCCGTCCGCCTCCCACAGCCTCTGGCGAATCCCAACGCCAGAGGCCGCAGCCCGTGATCCGGCTGCAGGAGGGGGAGGCCGCAAGTCCCGCACGGCGGTATTAGGCCACGCATCCTCCGTGGCAGTTGTAGGGCCCGGGCTCCACCTCCTCAACTGGGCCCGAGGAGCAGCATCAGTGGGGGTAGCGGAGCCAGCGGGCGGGAATGCTGCCCGGCACCATCGCGGCCCCCAGGGCTTGGGTATAGTGTGTTTCCTGGAGGAGGAGGATGTCCGCTTTCGATCTGTTTGCCCAACGCATGAACTGGTGCCTTTTGGCTGGGTTGTTCAGGCCCTTGCAATTTATCGATAGGCAGGTCAGAGTGTCCGGCATGCTGGTCAGTGCGGTGTCTTTGTGGTCTTGTGTGTTTCGTGGCGTTGGTGGGGCGGAGGAGGTATGTGCTGTGTACCTAAGGGGGAGATTGAGAGGTAGGTGTTAGGGGGTGGGGGTGTAGGTGAGGGAAATCCTGGTCTTATTTGTCTCTTGCCAGGCGGTATTTGGGCGGTTTGAGGCTTTAGGTTGGTTCGTTCTCTGAAGGTGGGTCGGATGTGGCGGTTGTGGTTGATTGTACGTGTGTGGGGTGGAGAATGGACTATCTATGTGCCAGTCGCCCTCCACCCCGGGGTTTTCGGGTGGGTGCGACTCTGAGGGGTGTGGCGTTTGGGTGTGTCTGCTCAGGTTTTGTGGTAGCGCCGTTGCATGGGTGAATGATTGGGCTGTTGTATGGATGGGGGGGATGTGTAACCGTCTGGTTATCCTAAGGGTGTGGGTGGGTCCACTTTCTGTTCTTGTGGTTATGCCTTCGTTTGGGTTGTTGTCTTATAAGTTTTATGTGGCTCAAGTCTGATGTTTGGTGTGTGAGCTACTGTGGTCCGGATGTTGTGGCCTTTGTGTGTCGTTATTGAGTTGTGTTAGGAAATGTGAGCTGCCTTGAGTCGTAGCTCGTGTCCCCTTGGCGGGGGAGAATCCCCCCTTTCTGTTCTTGGGTGTTTGTGTGAAGTGCCCATCTTCGTTAGGTGCTGTGCTAGGGGTTCCTGTTTCCCCTCTCACTGCGGTGTATTGGTGGATGGGCTGGGCTGACGTTTTCTCTGTGTCCCTGCGCGGTCCTGTGTAATGGGCTGTTTTCCAGGTTCCTTTTATTGTCGTCTCGTTTATGTGCTTTATGCCTGCCTAGTGCTTGTGCGTTATTGTGCCGAGGACTAGTGCGGCTGTGGTCTCCGGCCTGTTATGGCTTCTTTTTGTCGCCGTTATTGGCTGGCCAAGGTCAGGTACTAAGTTCTGAGTGAAGCCGAGGCGCTGGGATTTGGTGGTGTAATGTCCCCCGGGTACTGGATGGAAGTTGTGTCATGTATGCGGTCTGGACAGTCCGGGGCCTGATATGGGCTAGTCTGGGGCTGTGTTTCTCTGTGTGTGTATGGGGTTTCGAGTCTGTGCCCCTCTACTCCTGCCCTGTCGCCCTATGCCCATAGTGGCCTTCGTGGCGGGCGGTGGGGTTTGTTTTTCTTCCCCTCTTTGCGCGGTTCGGGGCCGCTGTGGGAGGTGTAATAACTCCCTATTCCGGGAGAGTGGGTGGGCCCGGTCTTGATGATTCTTAGGGGGGGGGGGTATGTCTTTGTCACCCTTGTGAATTAACTGTGCTTGACTATAGCTAGGTGTTGGGGTGCTGGCGGTCCCTTGTTTGTGGGGACTCGCGGCTGGTGGCCGTTGTCCTTGGTTTGTTGTATCCCCGGTTAAGGGGTGGTTTAGGGGGTAGACTGTGTATCTGGACAAGATTCAGCTGTGGTGATTCAGGTACCTGTACTTGGGGTGGTTGTGAGTCAGGGCTTTGCAGATCCAACCGGAGGGCCTGTTTTTGTGACCTGTGCCCTTTGGCTGCGGTTGGGTATCGTATGGTGAGGCGTTACTGTCAGTCCCCCACCTGCTTGTGCCGCTGTCAGTATGATACATGTTCTCTGTGCGTAGGGGAGGCATTGACCTGGAATATGTGGTGTTAACCTGGAGACATACATTTATCACATTTGGTACATGGATCTCAGATTTAGCCAGCGTACCTGGACCTACTATAAACCGTTGCTATGCTCCCTGTCCTCTCTATGTTCAGGGTAGGTTTTGAGTTTTGGAATGCGGTTCTGACCTGGGGACATACAGTTATAACATTGGTAATATAAACAAACAGTTTAGCTGGCGTATCTAAAATTGTCATAGATCAATGTTATGCTATCTGTCCTCTCTGTATGCAGGGTAGGTGTTTAGTCGGAGAAGGTGGTTCTGACCTCTAGGCCTGCATTTGTAACATTTGCTGGCCTGTGGGTACGTAATGTAGGACATTGCAATGCCATCTGATCTCCCTGTGCTTGGGGTGGGCTTGATGTCGGGCTGTGCGGTTCAGACCTGGAGACATGTTTATAACTACTGTAGCGTAGACGCCTTTAGGTGTTATATGATATGATATTGCCATGCCATCTGTCCTCCCTGTATTGGGTGATGCGGCCTCTGGTTGTGGTCCATTAGTGGCTAGGTCTGAGTGCCTATTGTGCTTGCAGGCCAGGGTTTAGCTGACCCGTACGAAACGCTTGCCTCTTTAGCGGGTGGTCTCTGATTATGAGGGGTTGTGTAGTGTGTAATGTGGGGATAGGGTCAATTCCTCTAGTGCTTGCCTAGCCCCTTATGGTCGCGGTCCTCAATTCTTAAGCTCTCTGCTCTCTAGGGGTCTGGAAATCAGGACGTTACAGTCCTTGTCGGTAGGTATACAAGTTATAATGGGCGTATCAGGGCTTAGCTGTGCCGTGGGAGGACTTTGAGCTATAATCTGTCCCCTACATTTCTGTTTCGTGGTATTCAGCCGCGGTCTATTGATATTGGAATTCCTGCTTTTCAGGGCGGCTGGGGGCCCGGGCCGAATGGTCCAGTCGGGAGGACAGTGGCATGTGCTAATTCTCTTATAACTGCAGTGAACTATGAGGCCTCGTGAGGCGACAATCTAATCCCCCGTCGCGCAAAGAGGGGTTTTCGAGCTCTATCTATAGGTCATCTATGTGTGACCCTCTCTGTGCGCCCGGGGCGACCGGGGCTCTGGGCTCTACCGCCCGTACAGTTAATCTTTTTGTAAAACAAGTTTAACAGGTGTAACTTAACAATATTCAATTGTGGTGTAACGTAGAGTATACTACCAGATAATCATTGTCCGTGGTCTGCGACCTTGGGTCTGCGACCTTGGGTGGGAAGCTGGTGCCCAGTATAAGCTCTGGGGTGGCGCTGGCGTGGCGTTTCAAGTGTCTGATGGCTCCATTCCCAGTGGTGAGGGTGAGGGCCTCCGCTTGGGCTGTGGACATGCAGGGAGCGATCGGGTACCTCCTTTGCGGTGGATGTTCTCCGTCGGGGTGGGGTTCGAAACCGGTGGCAGGTGGTGTAGAGAGTTCCCTAGATGGTCGGCGAAGTCGTTCATGTCGGAGACCTGGTGGAGGGTGTAGGTTTGTTCCCCCTTCTTCACCGTTAATTTAAAGGGGTGCCCCCACATATAGCGCCAGCCATTTTCAATTAGCGCCGCTGTGAGAGGTTTCAGCTCCCTGCGTTTCCTCAGCGTGGACGGTGCGAGGTCTTGGAAGAATTGAATCTGCTGCCCCTGGTACATGGGCGGATGGCGTCTTGCCTCTTGCATTAGATGTTCCTTGACCAGGAAGTGTAGGAGCTTCGTTATCACGTCCCTCGTTGTGTTTGAGTTGGAGGTTGGAGGGCGCAGGGCCCTGTGTGCCCGTTCTGTATATAGGTCTTGTTCTGTAGCGTTAGGCAGGAGGGACTGAAAGATCGCCCTGATAGTGGGGAGTATAGCGTCTGGCTGGACAGACTCCGGCAGACCCCGGATGCGGATATTTTGCCTGCGGGATCGATTATTAAGGTCCTCCAGGCCGTATCCTGTCGTGAAGCATCCCTGTGTCCTTATCGAGGGCTGCGGTTTTCGGCAGCGTTTCTTTCAGTAAGCTTTCATTGTGTGTCGTGCGGGAGGCCAGTGCCTCTATTTCTTCTTTGAGGCCTGCAATTTGTTTTTCCAGGGCCGCTGCTGTGTAGGCTTTTATGTCCGCCGACGTTTCCCTGAGCATTGCCCGGAGGTCTTCTTTGGTGAGGGGGGTGGTCGCAGGGTGTTGGTCGGCCTCACTCCCCTCGGTTTCGGAGCCGGAGTCTGCCTGGCTTTGGGCCCAAGATGGCCGTCGGTCCTCTTTGGCGCAAAACATCGTCGCCACGGATGGTGTGGAATCCTTCCGTTTTTTTGTGCCCCCCATCTGTCCGAGTAATGTGGAGGTGGTGGGGAGTCTGTGAGTGATTTGTGGGGGCGAGAAGCACCCGCTGTGTAGCTGATGGATGCAGATTACTTGTCCGGGGTGAGAGAGCTAAGGGCTTGTGCGTCTTACTCCATTGAAGGTTAGGCTCCGCCCCCGGGACTAAGTCGATTTTTAAACTGAATCCTTGTAAGAGCTTTTGGTCCAACTACATTCATGAATTACATTCTCCCTTCAGTCTATACTCCAAAAGATTGGATGGGTTAAATGAACACCCCAAGCACTATAAACTTCAGCACAATGTAGTGGTTATGGTACCAAGAGTGTCTTGGCACCCCCCAATGTAAGTAATCAAACAGATTAATACGATTTGACTTCTTACTTAGGGCCAACTCCATGCTTCCTTTCAGCCTTTAGGAGAACCAAAAGTTTCTGCTTAGGAGCTTCCATTAGCTCTCCTGAACTAAGCCCTGCGGTGCAGGTCAAACTCTTTGGGTAAGAACGACCAACACCGCCAGGCTTAGTTGAGAGCAAAGAGCTTCCAGCTGAGAGGAGGCAAGGATTGGCAGCTAGGAGATCCCAGGTAAAAAGTTAAATTGTTGTTAAATCATAGGGTGACATGACAGGTGTATAGTCGCCATTTGGGCAGTCGGAATCCAGGACAAACCACCCCCATAACCTAACCCAATAACACACGGACACTAAGTATTATGGGGAAATTTGTCCACAGCTTTATTAACCAATAATTATAATAATAATAATAATAATAATAATAACAATAATAAATTAACATATTTTAACATGGGTCATTGCCCCCCATACTCCGCCCCCTCGCATCCTGTTCCTTCGGCTACCATACAAAAGGCAATGACCCCCATATAATAACACCTATACATATTTATAACATATTTATAACATACACCAACATTCCAAAGTGCCAACCAACCATTAACCACGGCAGGGGTATACCCGGATACCCCTGCCCCACCAGGTTCTGAGTCACCTCCAGGACTCGAAACCTCTCAACCACCGATGACCACAATCTGTTATTCCACCTCACGTTCATCCAGGGGAGCCTATTTCCTCTCCTTCAGCTCCCCGTCCCGCCGCTGTGAAAGAAACGGGTTAAATAAACACATAACAAACAAAGGGAGGGTGGGTGGGACAAACTCAACCAGGTAGAAAGTTAGAATGACTCACCTAAAATGGCTGCTCATTTAAATAGCCAATCCTACTTACCCATAATCCAACCCTTGCTTACTTCCTCCTAAGCCCGCCTCCTAACCCCTGTCAAGGCCTTTTTCCGCTTAGCTGCGCTCTAGCTACATGGGGCTACAGGACACTTCCAGCATCATAACCACTACAGTGCTCCTTTAATACAGCTAGAACAATCTTCCCATTAGGATGAAATAAAAGTTTTATTTCAGTTCTACTATTTAATATGTGCTCAATTAACTACTGATCATTCCATTATAACATTTAAGTCACTATATGTTGTACTCTACATATGTTGTACTCGATTTATCAAAAGAAAACCTATTTTATTTTATTCCCTATTTATGAATGAAATGCAATTTGTGTTTGATGGTCTAAACATGAATAAAGAAAATTAAACAAAATAGTTATGTCTTTTTTTATACACAACATGATTTGTTTTTTTAATTGGGCAAGTTTGTACATCCTTCTCCCTATGGCAAGACTTGCATGTGTTTTGATTGTCGTGTATGTCTGCCTGCTTCACTAATCAATAAAAGGGTCAGTAATCTTTTATAGTTTTCTATTTCTGTCGTTTATATATATTTCCCTTTCTTTGTATGTAGCCCTATCTTTATCTCATGTCTCTATGGCTCTTTGTGCTGAATGACACATTATATCTTACATGTCTGTCTGAGTATTGTATGGAGGTTCTGTGGCCTTTGTACATAATGGAGGCTGGCGTCCAAGGTAGGGTAAAGCCCTAAGCGAGAGCTGGCCTGTTCCAAATTATATATATATATATATATATATATATATATATATATATTTATAGTAATATTAATCTGGCTGACTTGTCATTCCTGTTCAACTATGGGTGCCCCCCTTTGGATGTGATCACAGGAAAGCATAAATTGAGGAATCCATAGAAGCAGTTGAAGCTGTAAGTATTGCAAGCTAGCATGTAAATCTCCCATGTTAAAATTAGTGTAGGACCACTGATATTGGGGTACTGTGACGTAGCGTTGGGCTTAACACAATATGTCAATATAAGGGATGTGATAAGGGGATAGAGACAGTAGTGGAGGTACAAACTGTAATGGGGGATGGGGGAGTAGTGGGGGGATAGGGGCAATATATATGTATAAAACATAAATTTATTTTACTTTTTACAAAATAATAATAAATTATAATAATTTATTATATTTTTTATTATATTAGTTATATTTAAAAAACGTTATTTCCCCCCTCCCTAATGCTTACCTTTGGTAAGGGAGGGGAGTTTCCTGATCCTCGGTGGTCCAATGGGAGAATCTGCTTGTCCATCCTCCTTCCCACCGGCACTGTGAGTGTTATCATGGTAATGCACTGCTACACTCTGATACAGTAGAAGGAGGAAGACCAAGTTCTCCCCCTCGGCATCAAGGGGACCTGGCTTGTAAATGTGGTAAATGGAAGGTAAGATGTGATCTACAGAGGGCTGTTATCCAATGACATTCCTAGAAAGCAGGACAACACTGATGCCTTTCCTTTAGGCATCAAGGATTTGATGGCCCCAATGTAAAACCAACAGAAACCATGTTAGAGGCGACTAAGCATGTCTCTGTGATATATATCCAGAATAATGTAGCATTAAAAATGCCCCAAATAATTTACTTGATTAGTAGCATTTCAGCAGCTTTTCCAGCAATCTGTATATGGTGAGTCTAAACTGCATAACTTATTATCACTATAGATTTTTTTCTAACATCAGACCTTACCAAAACAATAGATGTTATTTTATTGCAATAAAAACTGGGGTATGTGCTACCCCACCTGCCCGTATGGACCAGCTTCCGCTGATGCCCTTCTACATGTAGCGGCAACCAAAAAGCATCTAGATCTTGACTGTGTGAGCAAATACATGGTAAAAGTTATCTAGACAGCATTTTATATTGATAATCATATCTTGTGAGACAGAAATGTAAATGGTTTTGTGCAGTATTTTAATTATGGACTTGCATTAACATATTACAATATAATTAAATGGGGGCGGGGCCTGACAGATGAGCTAGCCAGACGTGCTTGCAGAGAGCTCTGGCATAAACGCAGCATAATATAGGCAAATATATGCCACAATCTCGACAAACGCAGCCCAGCTCAGCAAAACAGCAGTGCTGAACCGAGTGGAGACCCATGAACACTCGCCTCGTGAAGTTCTATGGTGAACTCTCCACACTTTACAGCTCAGGCCTAACTGGAAAACGGCTGATCTCCCACCATGAGGCCCGCAAAAAGCAGCAGCTCTCCTTACGACCTGAATCCCCCTCCCCTCTGGGCCATGGGGGTTATCCCGGTCCCCGCTGGGGAAACCAACAGGCTTTAATCCTGAAATCCCTCGGCCTGGAATGCAGACCTCATGTAAGGCCCAACATGGCTGCCGCAGTGGTGTATCTTGGTTTTTTGCTGCCCTAGGCGAGACTAAACTCGGCACCCCCTTAATCAGTTAAAATCAACAGACGTAGCGTCAGTGAAAATCAACAGACGTAGCGTCAGTGAAAATCAACAGACGTAGCGTCAGTGAAAATCAACAGGCGTAGCGTCAGTGAATATCAGCCAACAGGCGTAACGTCAGTGAAAATCAACAGACGTAGCGTCAATGAAAATCAACAGACGTAGCGTCAATGAAAATCAACAGACGTAGCGTCAGTGAAAATCAACAGACGTAGCGTCAGTGAAAATCAGCCAACAGGTGTAGCGTCAGTGAAAATCAACCAACATGCATAGCATCATTGAAAATCAACAGATATAGCGACAGTGAAAATCAACAGACATAGCATGTCTGGATGTCCTGACTAAATTTGTGCAGGACAGGGGGGTGCATATGGGGACAATCAGGCGAGAACCTATTGTTACTTTTGAGGACAGTCAATTTACCTTTTAAAAAAAAAAGTTGTAATAATAAAAAAATAATAATAAAATAAATTATATAATAATTCTAAACAGTGCCAAAAAAATAATATGGGGGATTTATTGCTGTTAAAATAAAAAAATAAAAAAAGACATTCATATGTTAAATTTAAATTACTCACCCACTCTGCAGAGTCCAAAAAAAAAACCCCACAGACTGCAGCTTTTCCCGGTTTCTCCCTGTCACAGCTCAGCGGAGCTTAACTATTCAGACAGCATGTCTGCACTCCTCCTCCACGGACCGCATGTGCTGCCCGGCTGGAATAGAAGGAGGCTCTGAAGGGTGCATGCTGCTTCTTGTGGGAGGTCGGCTTGCTCTCTGCTCTCCATGGCAACAGACATTAATCAGGAAGCAGGGACAGAGCAGAGCAGAGAGAGAGTGGCAAGTGCGAGGGGGCGTCGGATTGATAGTTTTTTTTTTTTCTTCTTACAGCTTTTATCTAAAGCTGAAATATGTATCTCTCACTAGGCAAACAAGGCATTTTGCCGCCCCATTGACAAGTGCCGCCCAAGGCAAATGCCTTGTTTGCCTCGTGATAGATACACCCCTGGGCTGCCGAGCACCAACCACAAGAAAGCCAAGAGACACAGGCGTGGAGAGAGTGCTTTGAAGATCAGTTTGACCGCATCTGCCGAGACTTCTGGAGGTGCTTAGAGCTTAACGCCACCCACCCCATTATACCTATCGCACAGGGGACTGGAGCTGAAGCGGCGGCTTATCGACCCATCGCCCACATGGATAAGCGACCATCTCGCCGACAGGCCCGCCAGCAGACTCCCAAAGCACTGAACTGCACAGCACACGACGCCACCAAACACGCACCCTACCACCTCGCAGCTGTGTCCCTGCACGGCACTCACGAGAGAGACGACTCCAAGCTGGCATGCTGCTCAGTCGGAGAGCTCACATATGGCGCTACAACTCACGGGCACTGAGACAGCCTGTAGGTCACAACCCAGTTAGTGGACTCTGTGGCGGAGCGGTTAGTAAAGTACATGATCACACCAGCACTTGGGACCGGCGGTGCTCTCACTTACAGCAAGATGGACTCAGGTTCCCCCGGTTTTGCAGGCTGCCACTAGTGGGCATTGGTTGCGCTGCCTCCGGCTATGGTTACAGGCCACCTAATGCACAGCTTACCCCCAATACTCTGTTTGCCTGACCTACTATCGAGCAATACCCGCAGAAACCGGCAATAAGCCTCTAAGCCAGCCAACCTATATATATTATGTACCATGTTATTTAGCAATGTTTGTCCACAGTTTGCCGTAAACGTAAGTACCCAGCGGCTACCAAGCTCCAGAACTAATCTTAATTTTAAGGTAAAAACAAAAAAGTGAAAAGCTCTATGCAGAAACTGAAGGAACCAGAAGTGGTACGGGAAGAGGCAAAAATGTTATTTAAAAATTATTTTTAGCCTCTTCCCCCGCTCCTCCAGTTTCTGGTTAGTGCTTTTCGTTTTTTTGGTTGTTTTTTTTTTGTCCTTTTCAGTACACAGATACACCAGCAGAGGTCCTACAAAGACAAATAAAGAAAAATGTGCTACATGATCACTTTAAAACTTGCACTGTCAAATAAATATATATATATATAGAATATAAGTACATAAATAAATACAGGTACACCCCTTTGTTAAATATACATAATACATAAAAAAGCACATAGCTCCATATGTACAAACTTCTGAGAAAATCTTGCATCCACTACTTTTGCAGTGACGTCATTCAACCAGGAAATGGCTCTAGTAGGGGATTAATTTGAAATGTTTAGTAACTATGCGTATGTGCAGCTGAAACACTTGCTAGAAAATAAAAGCTTGCAGTGCAAGTGTATGGAAACTTGATGAATAGCATTTTCACAGTTGCTCCTTTTCTCAGCAAGCATGTCCTGAGGAAACTCCCATGCAGGGACTGAAACGTTGACACATTGCATCACTACAAGCACTTTATGGAATGAACTTATGGAAATACACGCTACATTTTAATGAAGACCATGAGTGCAAACTTCTATTTATTATCTTTTTGTAAATATAAGTGTAATTCAGTAAATTATTCCTTGTATATGTATATATATATAGGAAAACAAGTCTTATGGCTTGACTGGTGTGCATATTTTTGTTTAACATTGTATTAAAGGGACACTATGGTCACCAGAACTACAGCTTATTGAATTTGTTCTGGTGAGTAGAGTCATTACCTTCAGGCTTTTTGCTGTAAACAGTGTCTTTCAGAGAAAATGCAGTGTTTACATTACAGTCTTGTGATAACTTCACTGGCCACTCCTCAGATGGCTGTTAGAGATCCTTCCTGGGTCATGGCTGCCTAAAATGCATCATTCAGTGTCTCCTCCCTCTGCATGCAGACACCGAACTTTCCTCATAGAGATTAATTGATTCAATTCATCTCTATGCGGAGATGCTGATTGGCCAGGGCTGTGTTTGAATCATGCTGGCTCTGCCCCTGATCTGGCTCCTTGTCAGTCTCAGCCAAACATATGGGGAAGCATTGTGATTGGATCAGGCCACCACTTCTGATGATGTCAGCAGACTGCTTGTTTTTCTTTTAGGAAAACAGCATGCAGAGTTACAGCTTCTGGCTTGAATACAGTAAGATTGTGCTATATTTATGGATGCATGAGGGGCCCAGGGGGGCTAGATGGTGGTTTTAACACTATAGGGTAAGGAATACATGTTTGTGTTCCTGATCCGATAGTGATCCTTTAACTATATTTTATTTATTTATAAAATATTTTACCAGGAAAGATACATTGAGATTTCTCTCGTTTTCAAGTATGTCCTGGGTCCACAAAACATTGCATTGATACATTAGAGTACAATAAAATACATAAACAATATTAACACACAATATACACAAAATTTAGCATAGAACAGGTAGGAAAGAGAAAGAGAGAGAGAGAGAAATCCAGCACTCCATACACAATCAGTATATTTGCTCATTGCTTGTCAGCAAAAATAAAAATATAAAAATGTATTCTTTAATTTGTTTTTGTTTTTAGGAATAGTTACAGATGCATCATAGTTTACATTCCACAATAGTAGTACATCAAACAAGAGTTATACCATGAATCAAGTTTCAAGTAATCCCAACTTATAATGCTGTAAGAACCATCAAGCTGTGCTCTAGTGTATTGTGCAAAATAATCATTGTCCCGTCCGACCAGTTTAAAATTGTGTAGTCACAGGAGGTGACCAGCGTGCTGTCCCGTAGGTGACCATTAAAAAGACAGTGTGTAAAGGATTCTGGAGTGTTAGACTCCTTCATTGGGGTCTAGCGTTATAAACAGAAGTTGGTCACTATGGCATAATGAATTTATCCAGTTGTGGAAACATGCCACGGTGTACTAGCTTAGGTCAGAGAGGAAAGGTGAGAAGAAAGTGTCAGTGTGTTTGGAGGTAAGAGAGTAGGAGAGAAGTGTGGGAGTAAATGTAGCTTTGTATGATGGAATAGGAGAAGATATTTCTATGCAGATTGGTCTGTGCCCGTGCTCCCATCACCCCGTTGGCAAGAGACGATTAAGATAATAGGGAAAGGAAGCCTGGTAGGGAAGAGGTCATTGGGTTTTAGCACTTTGGTGAGTTTAGTAAAAATATCATGAAATAATTCAGGTATTTATGTACCAGCTATATTATTTTATTATCCAGCCAAGGATCGCAAGTTTTATGAAATGATATGGGGTATCATTGATCTGTGATGTGAGCCGATCCATATCGATACTATCTTATTTTTATTTTTTTAATTGCCTCATGAAGGGAAGGAATATGCAGCACTATCCTTGGTGCTAGACTATTTTCAGCTCTAGTAAAAGGGTCAATTAGTTTAGAAAGTAAGAGCCCATGTATTCATGTGGTATGGCTTACCTAGCACCCTGCTTAGTATTGTCTTTACACTTTGGCAGACTGGACCCAATTTTTGATATGTCAACCAGTAATGTAGAAAGGAGACGGTTTCACCGCATTGTCTCCAGCTTAAATTGTTGCCTCCAAAATATCTGCCCAGTCCGTGGCTTTGTCGGGGGTCTTAGATCTGATTCCCATGTAAAGAACCTGTGTAATATGCATTGCCAAGAGTGTATATATTACTAGGATTTTACCTGTTCTGATTGGTGGGTGTGTATAGTCATGTTCAAAAGATGTAAGAGGAAGGTGGGGAAGGATGCTAAACTTCTAAGCATCATGTAGCTAAAGAAGTTAACATTAATAAGTGAAGTATGCTCAGGGATGTCAGTGTATTCTAGTATTTTATTATTGGCATATGGATGTCATAGACATGTAATATCCCTGTCCTCATAGTGTGCAAAGTTTTTAAGTGTAAAGCCCGGTGGGAATATCTTTTTGCGTAGGATGAGAGTAAGTGGAGAGATGAATGAGGAGAGGTCCAATATGTCTTTTACACAATCTCAATGATCCATGGAGTGTGTGATCGTTGAGCTATAGGTGGGGTTGTGCGATGTGGTCACGGCTAGTAATGTGGTCCAGCACGCAGAAACTATGTAAACATATAAATAAGTAAGAAAAGGAAAATAACAGGATAGAGCGTAAACCGGACCTTAGAATGGCCGGACTAATATGCTAGAGACAGAGAATGGTCAAAGGGAAAGCCGAGGTCAAGGAAGCCAGAAAATACTCAATACCGATTAAACAAGCCAAGTCAGGGAAACCAGAGATCAGAATAACCAGGGAAACGCCAAGGATCAGGATACCAGGAAATCAGAAACACGAAAATAGCACTCTCAGGAAACTAGGAAACTGAAACCACGACAGGGCAAAGTACTGGGAAAAGCTAGGGGTTTAAATACCCCTCTCTAGGCTGTGATTGGTCAGAGGGCGACCTCTGACCCCAAAACGTGCGTGTGCGTTGACGTATAATTCTCGGGGGCGGAGCAACTCTTAGGCGCGACCACGTGGTCGGCGCCATGTTTGATTCGGGCGTGATGCCCGGAAGAACGGAAGGAGCGGTTCCCGGCTCGCCGACGAGCAGGTAAGCTTGTGTTGTCGGCGCGGCCGTGCCGGTCGGGCACGGCCGTGAGGGTCGGCGGGCCGGTGACCGCAACAGTACCCCCCACTCGAAGACCACGCACCGGGCGGGAAGGACCCGGCTTAAGAGGAAAGCGGTTGTGAAACGACCGGATAAGACGGGGCGCATGGACCCGGTCAGCAGGAACCCAACAACGTTCCTCGGGACCATAACCCTTCCAGTCAACGAGATAGGACAAGACACCTCTGGATAATTTGGAGTCCATGATAGAACGGACTTCGTATTCTTCTTGATCACCCACTACCAAGGGCGGAGGAGGAGTGGATAACCTGGTGTAGCGATTGCAAGTAAGGGGCTTGAGCAGAGACACATGGAAAGTATTCGCAATTCTCATATGAGCCGAAAGTGCCAAAGAATAGGTCACTGGATTAATACGTTGGGTAACTCGAAAGGGACCTATGTACCGAGGGGCAAATTTCATGGACGGGACCTTAAGTTTGATATGTTTTGTGGAGAGCCACACCCTGTCACCTGGAAGATAGACAGGATTAGCGCCCCGTTTTTTGTCAGCTTGGACCTTTGCTCGTAATGAAGCTTTTTGCAGAGCTGAATGGACGGAATCCCAGGTATCATGAATTGATTCTAAACGGGTGTTCAAAGCAGGAATTTCCGTGTCTGAGAATTCAGAAGGAAAAACAGCGGGGTGATAACCCTGATTTACAAAGAATGGACTATGATTAGAAGATTCATGAGTGGCGTTGTTCCTGGCGAACTCAGCCATGGGTAAGAGCTCATACCAGTTAGACTGATTGGCATTTATAAAGCAACGTAAATAGGCTTCTAAAGACTGATTCGCCCTCTCTGCTGCTCCATTTGTTTGAGGGTGATATGCTGACGAAAAGGAGAGTTCGATGCCCAATTGTTTACAAAAGGAACGCCAAAACCTAGAAACAAACTGGGTACCTCTGTCAGATACTATGCTTTTGGGTACACCGTGCAACCGAAAGATCTCTCTCAAGAATATTTGAACTAGATCTTGAGCAGATGGTAATTTTTTAAATGGGACAAAATGTGCCATCTTTGTGAATCTATCGATAACCATAAGGACTGTATTAAACCCGTTTGAACTGGGTAGATTCACAATGAAATCCATGGCTAAGTGGGTCCATGGAGCACTAGGTATGGGCAGTGGTTATAACAGTCCAGGGGGCGATCTAGGAGGAACTTTAGAAACGGCACATATTTGACATGCCCCAACATAATCTTTGATATTGTTTCTAAGAGCAGGCCACCAAAACCTCCTGGAGATGGCAGAGAGAGTTTTATGGACTCCAGGATGGCCTGCTGTGAGGTTGTCATGGAACATATCTAGTACCTTCTTTCGGAACTGAGGTGACACATACAGTTTGTCCGGGGGTTTTCCCACAGGTGCCTGAGTTTGGTCTGCTATTATGGCACAGAAGAGTGGAGAATACCCACTGAGACAGTGATTGGCAGAGTTTCGTGTGTGATGAAAGGCTGGGTAAGAGGCCTTCCATCAATGGCCTCGACTGCTATAGGTTTCTCTTTATGTCTTAACGGCAGGAGATGTTTTGCAGAGAATTCTTTGTCTAGGAAATTCTCCGCTGCCCCAGAGTCAATCATAGCCTCACACTGAACAGTAGTGTTCTTAAAAGACAAGGTTACTTTGACAAGGAAACGGTTCTTAGTCAATTTAGGGGACATATACATCACACCTAAGGTCGGTCCCCGTACGTGCCTTAGGTGTGCAAGTTTTCCGGCCGAACCGGGCATGACGATCTTAGATGTCCCTTCTTGCCACAATACATACATAACCCCTCGTTACGTCTGTGTTGTCTCTCTGCCTCAGTGAGTTTAGCGCTACCCAATTGCATGGGTTCAGGTTCTGGAAGAGGCGTTTGGCTGCTCACCACTGGGTTAGAGAAACGAGGAGCTATGGACAAATTAGAACGTCTGTTACGTTGTTTGTTTTTCTCTCTCTCTCTGAGCCGGTTATCAATGTCTATCATGTAGGCAATAAATTCATTAAGATTAACCGGAAGGTCTCTAGCTGCGGTCTCATCTTGTATACTCTCAGCTAGACCTTCAGAGAAAGCAGCCACCAGACCACTATTGGTCCAATCAACCTCAGACGCCAATGTCCTGAACTCTATGGCATAATCGGCTACAGAACGACTGCCTTGCTTGATTCTCATAAAGGCTTTGGCAGCGTTCTTCTCCCTGCCTTTAGGTTCAAACGTAGCCTTAAAAGCCGTAAGAAAGGCACTGTAATCACGGGCTACTGCGTCACCACTTTCCCATAAGGGGTTAGCCCAGGTCAAGGCTTTTCCAGTTAATTGGTTCATCAGATAGCCTATTTTTGATCTATCTGTTGGGAATGAACCTGGGGAGGCCTCAAAGTGGTATTCAATTTGGTTTAAAAAACCTCTGAATTCCTTAGAATCACCTCCATAACGAGGGGGTGGTGACAGGGTTATGGACGGTGGTTTATGTGGTACGGGAACCACTACAGGTGGCGGAACCACAGGTGGTACAGGAGGGACCTCTAAATAGGCAGTCCTCTGGAGCAAGGTCTGAAATGCCTGGGCAAATTGGTCTAACCCATATCCTCCACCCTATTTTCACAGGCGATCATATGTTTGCATAGTTCTGCAGGATCCATGGCCCTGTCGTAATGTCACGGCTAGTAATGTGGCCCAGCACGCAGAAACTATGTAAACCTATACATAAGTAAGAAAAGGAAAATAACAGGATAGAGCGTAAACTGGACCTTAGAATGGCCGGACTAATACGCTAGAGACAGAGAATGGTCAAAGGGAAAGCCGAGGTCAAGGAAGCCAGAAAATACTCAATACCGATTAAACAAGCCAAGTCAGGGAAACCAGAGATCAGAATAACCAGGGAAACGCCAAGGATCAGGATACCAGGAAATCAGAAACACGAAAATAGCACTCTCAGGAAACCAGGAAACTGAAACCACGACAGGGCAAAGTACTGGGAAAAGCTAGGGGTTTAAATATCCCTCTCTAGGCTGTGATTGGTCAGAGGGCGACCTCTGACCCCAAAACGTGCGTGTGCGTTGACGTTGTGACGTCACGCACACGCTGGTATAATTCTCGGGGGCGGAGCTACTCTTAGGCGCGACCACGTGGTCGGCGCCATGTTTGATTCGGGCGTGATGCCCGAAAGAACGGAAGGAGCGGTTCCGGGCTCGCCGACGAGCAGGTAAGCTTGTGTTGTCGGCGCGGCCGTGCCGGTCGGGCACGGCCGTGAGGGTCGGCGGGCCGGTGACCGCAACACATATGAAGAGATGGGTGGTATCTTCCGAAGATCAGGTGTTCAAGGTCGAGGATTATATATATATTTTTATATTATATTAGTTTATCATATGCATTATTGTAGATTTGGTGCCAGAAATGTCCTTACATAAATTTATGTTTTATATTTGTTCAAATGTGATATATATATATATATATATATATATATATATATATATATAAATGGAGAGAAATAAACAGGTCCATAGGTGGTGAGTTTTAACTTGTTCAAAAGCAGAAAGGCTGAAAGTAATTGTGTACTCCTTAACTTGTCTCTATATATCTTTATAACAATAAACAAGAAACATTCCTCCCTGAAACTAAACGCTGCATTCAAAAGTCTGTAAATACTGGTGGCATCTTGACAATAACAAGCGATAATTATCTGGATGCATGTAATATTATTGTCTTCCTACTTTAACATGCCTAACCAATTGTTAGCTATTCCAGTTTCGCAGTTTTAATTTGTACTAAAATATTTGTTTGTTTATTTCATTTTACTTATTCAAGTTAAAAAAATACACATTTAAAATAAAAAATGTTTTGTCTTTGTAATTAACATGCCCATTTATGCCCGAATTCTAATGTTACATATATCAATTAGTTTTAAGCCAAACATCCTTGATCAAGTGTACCCAAAAGGTAGATTCCCACATGTTGCAGAATGCTATGACTTCCTTGATACACGCTTTAGAATGCAAAATATCATGAAATATGTAGTTACAAGGCATTTGATGAGCTACTTTAGGGCAATCCCATCTCAGAACTATTTGGATTGCTCTCCAGAAGGAGGTGTCTACATCCACAAATTCTGCAAAATTTGTTACACATCCACCATATTTCTTTTCCACATTCAAAAAAAGAATACTCTCAGGCAGAGCTACACAACATAATTTGAGCCCTCAGAAATTATATCTCTGTTTACACTGAAACTTTTCCAGTAAAAGTTACTAATGATTAACTATTTCCTTTGTACATTTTTAACCTATACAACCTTGAAACTATTTTATATATGTGTCCAATTACCTATTGTCAAGGTAACTCGTTGATGTGTGAATTGTTGAAAATCAATAGTGAATTCAAAGCAAATTTCAAATGTCTGCAAGTCAGTTATGTTTCTAATTCCGCTTTTATTGTTTGTATCTAAAATTAGCTGTACATTCTAGTTTTATAGGTAGATTGAATTTTAGTACATGTATTATCCCTTTCTTAAGTTTAGTTTCCTGTTAAGTGATAAAAGTGGCTGCTGCTTATTAGTTCTAGGTATCTATATTGTTTTCAGAAAAAAAATTGATAATTTTTTCTTCTGGTATGCTCTTGTATCAGTATCATAGTACACCATGTAGTGTTTTTCAAGATATGTTCTGTTGCTTGTCCTTAAAATGCATTTTATGGGATTGTCATGCCTGTTTTTTTGGGGTGCTAACTATATCTTTTCAACATTCATATAGCTCAAAGAGGACCATTTTTATGTAGGGATATCAAAATAGATGAAACCCTAGAATGACCATGACCTACTTTCAGGACTGGTGCAAGGTGTTTTGACTACACAAGATGCATTTTGCTACCCCCCAACATGCGTCCTTGCCTGCGTGCCTCTGTAAACCCTCGTTGATTTGACACACTCACAGAAACTAAAGTGGATGTGTCAATTTCAGCAGGAGCGGAAGATTGTTGTCACTAAATGTCTCCCGGGTGGAACAAGGCTGTTTTATTTTAGGGGTTGGGCTAGGCATCTTACTTCTAGTGAAGGGAAATCTTAATGACTCTGCCCCAGTGCACAAAGCGAGGTCCATAAAGACATGGTTGGATAAGTTTGTTGTAGAAGAATTTGACTGGCCTACACAGAGCTCTGACCTCAACCCCATCAAACACTTTGGGGATGAACTAGAACGGATATTGCAAGCCAGGCCTTCTGGTCCAACATCAGTGCCGACCTCACAAATGCTCTGCCAGATAAATAGGCAAAAATTCCCACAGAAACGCTACAAAATCTTGAGAAAAACTTTCAAAAAAAGAGTGAAAACTGTTATAGCTGCAAAGGTGGACCAACTACACATTACGTTCTGTGCATTTAGAATGCAATGTCATAAAAGTCCCTGTTGGTGTAATGGTCAGGTGTCCCAATGCTTTGGTCAATATACTGTTTGTTTATACACACACACATGTGTAGCAACATATGTATTGATATATATATATATATATATATATATATACACACACACATTTTTGAAAAGTATTCCCAGAGAGACTGAAACGTTGATCCCATGTTTTTTATAATTTGTATTTTATTGAGTGTTTTTCATCATAGAATACAACTGATACAGAGTATGTCTTGGAGGCACGTATTATTCTTTTGCCTCTTCTATAGGTCAGAGTTCTGTTGCTCATTCAAATATGTCACACAGGTTGCCTTCAGTCGGGTTTTGTCATTGTCTGGTGTGTGTTCTCGTCTACTGTGGGTTGTTATGTTTCGGCTATGTTGTGTAGTCTCGTGTAGCTATGTGCATCTATGGTGTTGGGCTTCAGGGCTATGTGGTGTTGCGTCTCTTAGTGTGTCTTGTAAAGTGTCTGAGGGACAGAGTGTCATGGATTATCTTCTAGTCCGTCCTTGTGTTGGGCTCTCTCTCTCTCTCTCTATGTGAGTCTTGTGTGGCCTATGAGTCATGTAGCTTAGTATGGGGTTGGGCAGGTGATAGGACAGTTCTTGTTATAGGGCCGCTCTGCCCTTTGGCTCTCCAACGTCTTTGCTGGAACACTCCGAGTCAGGCCTCAGTATTTCTTGGTTCTTTGCCCGGTAGGTTCATAGTTTTCCAAAACGCCGTGGGGTCTTCTCCAGCCGATAGGGTAAGTGTTTCGTGTTCCTTTTGGATGTTCAGTGTTCCATCGTCTCCCCAGCGGTACCGGACCTCTGCCTCTCTCAATTTCTTGGCTACTGGTGCCAGTTGTCTTCTCGCTACCAGCGCTTCGAAGGGAAGGTCCCCATAAACCGTCACACCGCAGCCCTCGAGCCGGAACACCTTGATCTCTCTGGTTTGTTGAGGATAGCGGTTCTCACCCCAATGTATCTGGTAATGACTATTGTGTCTCTTGGTGCCCCCTGAGGTGCTGTTGCCGCTTTCCTTACTCTAAACGTTGAGACCACCATCCCTTTGGTGTCTTTGCTCTTCAGGCCTATCGAGTCCACCAATCTCTGGGCGAAGGGCATCATGGCTTCGTCACCCACTGTTTCTGGGATTCCCCGCATGCAGACATTTTTGCGTCTGTGGCGGGATTCCAGTGCGGTCACCGACCGGGTAAGTTTCTGCACCTTCGTGGCCAGGTCTTCGATTTGGTCGTGGGTGTCCTGCATCTGGTGTTCCCTAGTCTGTTCTTTATTTTCTATGTCGGAGATCCTCTTGCGGAGGTCTCCTATGTCTGCTTGCGCTTCCTTTAAGTCCTCTTTCCAGACTTGCCTTATGTTTTGCAGGAGGTTTTTAATGTCTCCTTTAGTCACTGGGGAGGAGTCCTCGTCGGAATCCGTTTCTGGGTAGTCTTCTCCCGGTTCAGGTGAGGTGGATATGTCTCCCTCCTCCTGGGACGCTTCTGAGGCCTCCTCTTCAACTCGGGCCGCGGGCACCATTTTGGCGGGAGCCGTGGTCGCGGCTGCAGGTCTCTCAAAGGAGAGCCTTATGTCCGGCATTCTCAGGGTCACTGGCGGCAGTTTTTTTCAGTTTTTGCGCCCCATGTTAGTCTCTTTTGGAGGGTGAGTAGGGATGTCACCTGTTGTGCTCCTGTATTTCTCTTTTTCTGCTATATTTTGCTCTCTGTCTCGGAGCTCCAGAGGTTTGCGTCTGCTCTGGTGCTCGTCCAGCCACGCCCCCCTGATCCCATGTTTTAACCTTGTTGAATAAAGAGAAAGTTTTATTTGAAGACCGTGAGTGCTGCCATTCTTACTACCTTCTATATATATATACAGGGAGTGCAGAATTATTAGGCAAGTTGTATTTTTGAGGATTAATTTTATTATTGAACAACAACCATGTTCTCAATGAACCCAAAAAACTCATTAATATCAAAGCTGAATATTTTTGGAAGTAGTTTTTGGTTTGTTTTTAGTTATAGCTATTTTAGGGGGATATCTGTGTGTGCAGGTGACTATTACTGTGCATAATTATTAGGCAACTTAACAAAAAACAAATATATACCCATTTCAATTATTTATTTTTACCAGTGAAACCAATATAACATCTCAACATTCACAAATATGCATTTCTGACATTCAAAAACATAACAAAAACATATCAGTGACCAATATAGCCACCTTTCTTTGCAAGGACACTCAAAAGCCTGCCATCCATGGATTCTGTCAGTGTTTTGATATGTTCACCATCAACATTGCGTGCAGCAGCAACCACAGCCTCCCAGACACTGTTCAGAGAGGTGTACTGTTTTCCCTCCTTGTAAATCTCACATTTGATGATGGACCACAGGTTCTCAATGGGGTTCAGATCAGGTGAACAAGGAGGCCATGTCATTAGATTTTCTTCTTTTATACCCTTTCTTGCCAGCCACGCTGTGGAGTACTTGGACACGTGTGATGGAGCATTGTCCTGCATGAAAATCATGTTTTTCAGGATGCAGACTTCTTCCTGTACCACTGCTTGAAGAAGGTGTCTTCCAGAAACTGGCAGTAGGACTCCATCCTCCACCCGAAAAGGCCCCACAAGCTCATCTTTGATGATACCAGCCCAAACCAGTACTCCACCTCCACCTTGCTGGCGTCTGAGTCGGACTGGAGCCCTCTGCCCTTTACCAATCCAGCCACGGGCCCATCCATCTGGCCCATCAAGACCCACTCTCATTTCATCAGTCCATAAAACCTTAGAAAAATCAGTCTTGAGATATTTCTTGGCCCAGTCTTGACGTTTCAGCTTATGTGTCTTGTTCAGTGGTGGTCGTCTTTCAGCCTTTCTTACCTTGGCCATGTCTCTGAGTATTGCACACCTTGTGCTTTTGGGCACTCCAGTGATGTTGCAGCTCTGAAATATGGCCAAACTGGTGGCAAGTGGCATCTTGGCAGCTGCACGCTTGACTTTTCTCAGTTCATGGGCAGTTATTTTGCGCCTTGGTTTCTCCACACGCTTCTTGCGACCCTGTTGACTATTTTGAATGAAACGCTTGATTGTTCGATGATCACGCTTCAGAAGCTTTGCAATTTTAAGAGTGCTGCATCCCTCTGCAAGATATCTCACTATTTTTGACTTTTCTGAGCCTGTCAAGTCCTTCTTTTGACCCATTTTGCCAAAGGAAAGGAAGTTGCCTAATAATTATGCACACCTGATATAGGGTGTTGATGTCATTAGACCACACCCCTTCTCATTACAGAGATGCACATCACCTAATATGCTTAATTGGTAGTAGGCTTTCGAGCCTATACAGCTTGGAGTAAGACAACATGCATAAAGAGGATGATGTGGTCAAAATACTCATTTGCCTAATAATTCTGCACTCCCTGTATATATATATATATTTCTTTTTTTTATTATTTATTTAATTAATTAAACTTTTACGTTTTGAAAGACACCCACACAAACTCACTGCACACAAACACACATGTACTGACACACTGACTAACCCTCAATAGCAGAAACACACACATTCATTAACACACACAGCCACACAAACATACTGACTGACATACACTGGCCCACATACACACACACAGATACACTGTCATGCACTGAACACACACACACACACACAACACTGTCATGCACTGAACACACACACACATACACATACAGATACACACTGATACACACAAACAAATAGATAAACTGACACACACTAATCCATACATACACACACACACAAATACATAGACCACACTGACCTATACAGACACACATATAGATACACTGACACACACTTACCTATACAAACTACACATTCTCTCACACACTGCTCAGTCCCATTACTTATTTCCCTTATCAGGACCTTCCTGTGTCAGCAATTGGTCGTCACTAGGTCTCGCCACGCACAGAGTGTTGTCTGTCAGGACATTATGTCATGCGGTATGGAGATGACCTCACCTCTGTGCAGTGTGAGAAGCAATTACATTTTACTGCTTCTCGCAACTCCCCTACAAATTTTTATTTTTTATTTTTTTTAGCTTTGGCCCTGCTGCAGCCCCTAGCCAGCGCAGTTCAGTAGCCAGCACCAGAGTCAGCCTTATGCAACAGTGGCCCATCAGGAAGTGTATCGCTATCTCACTATCGGTGGGCTAATTTGACCATGCACAGAATGACTGGCGGGAATGGGGAGCTCTATGCACATGCCTCCCGTCCTTCACTTGCACTTTGCACCCCCTGGCTGATGTACCCTCAAGCGACTGCCTGTGCTGCTTTATGGAAATGCAGGCCCTCCCAACCTTACAGTAAGGTGAAAAGCCTTACAACATATTACAATTAGGTTTTTATTTGTTCAGTTTTTCTTTATTACATATATCCACAATACCTCTTTACCAGTGTGCTAGTAAAAAAAATCAGCTTATACTTGTGCTCACTAATGATCTCAACATATCCCAAAACTAGATTCCCAGGAATCGACAAACACACCTTAGAGCAGGGCTATGTAAAAGTCCAATCCCCAGATGGCGTAGAACTACAACTACCATGATATCTTTAAAATGTCAAATTCTCATTTGAAGTTTACCCACTCCTGCCTTAGAGTTAGTTGTTTCAAATCTCAAAACAAATGGTTTGGACAGTGTACTAACACCCCCCAAAAAATGAGAATGTATGTAAGATATGCAAAAAAGTATTTTATTAGTAATGTCAGAGTTTACTCAATAGGAGTGTGATACATTTATGAAGAGACAAGATCACTCTGCAATATTATAAAAAAAAAAAAAACACAGATACTGATAACCATAATTCCCACTGGGCAAATGCAAGTAAATTCCCTTCTATTATGTAGCAAGTCAGAATTCAAACTAGAAAAGGAGAAAAAAAGAAAAAGGAAAACAAACAAGAAACAGCATAGAAGACTAAGCAAAAAACAAGTCAATTTTTCATAGTAAGAAAGCTTTCACAGGACAAAGGCACATGTGGTAACATATTACATTAAATGCTGTAGTAAGCAGAGTGCCAAAAAATTAAAAAAAATATTATACATACAAAAAAAAAAAGACTAAAAAAATGAAAACGTCCAAGGCTATACCAAAACACCATTTAGGGATGGCCTATTACATTACTTTATCTCCTGCTGCATATATATTATATAGAGTGGCTGCCACTAAATTCGGTGGAGTCTTTATATTGCTCAGTCCACTGGGAAATTAGACTTTTTGTGTGTGTGTGAGTATCTAAACCATTTTGTTTTCTTTTTCTTTCTATATATTCTTTATTTTTGTAGTGCACGTCATAATAAACAAGAGTATGGAGACAATTCCAAGAGTATAAACAAGAATGATAATGAAAAGGTGTTACATAGCACGAAATGTCAGAAACATGTTTTAAAGTAAGAAAGAGAAAGATTATAACAGGCTAGGCACACTTGCGGAGCATTAGGTATAATCTAAGATATTCCTCAAGCCAGGAGTTCCTTTGAAGAGAGTGCACGAGCTAGACCTATAAGTTGAAGGCTAAACAAACCTAAAAATGGAAATGAGGAGACCATCTAGGCATATAGAGTGCTAATTAAAATGTGGCATAAGAGATATATCTGTATGGAGCTAACAGGTCAGGCTAGAGTCCAGGGGTAGGAAACCTTCGGCACTCCAGATGTTGTGGACTCCATCCCCCATAATGCTCTTACACCCATAATGCTGGCAAAGCATCATGGGAGGTGTAGTCCAAAACATCTGGAGTGCCGAAGGTTGCCTATGCCTGGGCTAGAGGGACAGCTAGCTATAGTGACAGGCTAGAGTGACAGCTAGCTAGAGTGACAGCAGGATTAGCGACAAGCGTGAGAGGAGTAAACTGTGGATATTACCACAGGGTGCTAACTGCAACAGAGGAGGACATATGAAATAAACAAAAGAAATAACTGGAATAATTTCACATATAAAGGTAAAAAGCTTTGTACACAAATGGGTTAAAATTACTTTTGGTGATCAGGAGGCTCAGCCTATGCACTTCACATGATGAAATCAGCCACTACAGTATATGGGTGATGACTTGAGTCCTGCTTATCTGTACCCCACCAGCCCCAGGCCGTATGGCAGTCCAGAGCATCACAAGTCCCAGCACAAACAGCTACCAGGACATGGACTCAGGGCTTCCATGGGCGCATAAACCATTTCTTTTTGAGTTTATTTTGTGATTTGGGGAGTTACTCCTAGATACCAGCAGCATTGACTCTTGAGTGTCATCCTAAATATATATTTTTTTGTTGTTTAAAAATGTGCATACCAGAAAATATAATTGCTCAATAGCAGAGACCATGTCACAACTCCATAAGAATATATACCAGGCCAGTTCTTCAAAGGTTAGTAAAGGGTTACCCATATTATATGGCATATTTTCCCACCCACTGACACCCAAACATGGTGTTCCTGATTTATTCCAAAATAAACTTTGAACCATTAATAGGTAATCTAAGCAATGATTTATAGAAGAGATCTTGAAGAAGAAATTGTTAATGTTGTTAATGATTCATTAGGACGCAACATGAGAGTTAAAAGTCAAACGGAATGAAAAATTTATTTGTAATAACCAATTTGCATCTAACACTTGTTTTTCCTCAGTTTCATTTTTTAGAGATTGTAATCCAAACTTTACATTTTATGATATCTCAAAAACGTCTTAAATGTTCAAAGTTGTGGGTAAATAGGCAATTATTTTATTCAAGCGTATAAAAAACAAGGGCAAAAGGTAAGAACACATCATATAAGCTGACAAACGTAGATAAGGACAATCTAAACTGTAATATGGCATGTGACTCGGCAGATGTGTTTTGCAAATGTTATCACTTATTCATATTTATAGAAACAAAAAAAACAGATTATTCACCATAGCGTGAGTTATCAAGAATAAAGTGGGTGAATTTAAGGTGGATTTCAAATTTTACGCCAAAATAGCTAAATTGAATTCATAGCAGACGTAGAGAATGGTTCCATTTCAATTGTTTTGCTTTCAAATTTAAAATTCATATTGCATTCATTCTGAATTCCTGCCATTTCACATATAACCCTGAAAGTTATTGGAATAGTGGCATTATGTTAAAGAGTAATGAGGCTGGGGAGGAGGTAGAAGGGAAGAACAAAATGTTCTACAGACTTTTATGCAGGTATTAAATTACAAACCCAGACTAAAAAAGAGTGCTGTCAGACCATAGTCAGACGTGGAGAATGTCTTCAGATGACCTAAACACATTTTATTCAGAGGCACAGCAAGCTCCCAGGTGCAAGTCTTTCATTTGTGCCCCAAACATCTCCCTCACAAAAACATTATTTTTTAAAGGTACCCAAAGCCCACCTACCCACTTAAGACCCACACACTCACTGACAGATTGGATATAGTAGGGGGATACACATTGACATGCAAATTCATATATGTGCACATACATTCACTGACACAAACACATACTCACTGGCACACAGACACTGACCCTTACACATAAACTCCCACACAGACAATGATCAATATACATACAGACACTGACCTATTCTCTCTCTATCACACACACACACACTGACACATATACACTACCCCATACACACGCTCTCTCTGACCCATAGACACACACGGATACTGACCCATACACACACACATTGCCTCGCCCTCTTCATATCTGCATGCACACATTTGTTGGGTGCATGCTATGTTGTAGAGCAGGGGTGCAGATGTTGGTGTTGTTTCTGACATTGAGTAATTAACAGCAACTTAAATATTCGAGAAATCATAAATCTTACCCACAGGGCTGTCACCACAAAGAGAGGTTTATCAGTAACAATGCATATTTGTCCTGTGTTTGTCCACCTGCTTAATGAGCCATTGCATTGATGTCAATTCTTTTGTACCATTAACACAGTGTTCTTAACAGACAGATACCTGTGCCCCATTACCTGATGTCTTGTTTTGTTTAGCTGCTTGCTTCATCTGTTATAGCTATACTAGAACATTCTAGAAGAAGTGACCAATTAGGTTGGATTCCTCACCTTTGGAAGATTAGTTGGCTTGGGAACTCTCATACAATTGTTCCATCTCATACAATGCAATGCGCAGTTGCATAATACCACTGTGCTTGCACAACACTGCTGAAAGTGCAAACAGTAAAGAAAAGGATTGAATTAAAGTTCACTAGTGCTACCAGAGATAGACATTTACAAATAACCAGAAACAGTAAGAGTAATGAAGGTTAGCTATAGTCGAACTACAGCAACAGCACCACCAATATGATGTGTGCTGTAGCACTAGCAGTTCACTAAATTGTCTAAAACTAAATACAAGGACATAAGAGCTATTAATAATCTGTTAGGCAAGCCTAAAATGTATAATATAAGATCTAACCTATACATAATCTAGCAGTCTTCCCCTGTATACCCCAATCTAACTCAAATGACTCTTTTTCATCCACTAAATCAATTTAATCAATCCCCTCTGTTAGATGCAAATGCTAAGCGCGTCGTATGAATGAACAAATAGCTTCAAATCAATTTCGTCCATCGCATAATTCATTCTTCATTTGATTTGGATATTCAGCGATTCAGCATTCCATTATTCGGACAAACTTCCAAACGGGCCAATTTTCACCTGAATTGCTGTTTGTCTGTATACGAAAGCAAAAGTCTAGTAATGTTAAACATTTTCCTGAAACCGAAGATAAAAACTTACAACCAGAAGAAATGTTTTGGTCTTTTTTAAAATGCATTGCATTACTATATTTTAGGGTGTGGAGATAATTTATTTAGGTCATGTTCATGCATGTTTTTCCTTGATTTTTTTAATTCTCTTTTAGTTCAGAATAGAGTTTTGTTAGACATTTACATGATGCACATCCAGCTTGGATTAGACAACTACTGACTCTTTAATAAGTGGATTTATCCATGATTTTCGGCAGTAGTTCATCCGGGTTTTTGATGTTTCCTATTTGAGCTTCATTTGCTTGTTTTCTTAGTGCAGCTGTGTTTGGGCTAGGACTATATCCAGACTGGTAGTTCAGTATCACTATGGTCTTGATAAAGTTTATTTAATGCACAAAATGCATGGCTCATGTTGGTAGCACAAAGATTGTACTATTTTTTTTTTTTTTTACTGTAGCTTGCTGTATTATAAATTATAATATTGTGCTAATTAAAGATTTATATTTTAGGAATCTCTAGTGGATGGATAGTGGTGGTAGTCATAGCTCTGTTTTCTAGGGAAATGCACAGGGAAAAATTTGGTTCAGTTCGGACTTTGGCAATTCGGGACTTCAGCAATTCGAGACTTAGGCAATTCGGGACTTCGGCAATTCGGTTCGGTTCGGCAATTCGGTTTGGTTTGGCAATTCCAAAATTCAGCACTTCCGAAATTCGGACATTGGGAAGCATCGGAATCTTGACCATACAGTATGCTGACCACTAACTCAGCTAACTGGAAATGAGGACACCACAACTGAATTGAAGGATTAATTAAAGGAACATTATAAGGTCAGTAACACAAACATGTGTCCTGACCCTATAGTGTTAAAAGCACAATCTACCCCCCTCTCCCTCCCTCTAAAAATAGTAAAATCTTATCCTAATTCCAGTCTGCTGGTGCTGGCTCTGACTCTTGATCTGCCTCCTTGGCTGACATCATCAGAAAGGAAAGCATTGGATTGGCTGAGACTTTTAAGAAGGCAGATCAGGGGCAGAGCCAGCACAAGTCAAACACAGCCCTGGTCAATCAGCATCTCCTCATATATATGTATTGAATCAATGCATCTCTATGAGGAGAGTTCAGTGTCTCCATGCACAGGGTGGAGACACTGAATGGAAGTGCTTCACACTGTGCAGCACTGCCACAGAAAGCACCTCTAGCAGCCATCTAAGGAGTGGCCAGTGAAGGTATCCCTAAGCTGTAACGTAAACACTGCCTTTTCTCTGAAAAGACAGTGTTTCCTGCAAAAAAGCCTGAAGTGACTGAATATACTTACCAGAACAAATACAATAAACTGTAGTTGTTAAGATGAGTATAGTGTACCTTTAACAATGAGCTGCACAGAAAATGTATCTATTAAGCTATGCAAGTTTTTTCTTGTGGTTTGTTTGGAACTAAATATGGATAACAAAGCTTTTCATGTTATTAATTAAACTAATGATATAAGTTCCTTACTTTACAACAGTCCTGCCTGATTCTCATCTGCTCTTTTATACGAATAGCTCAGTTGTCAACACACACAAATCGTTCTATGTGGCAGCAATTATCAATCCATTTTAAACATATTTATTGCTTGCACCTAACAGTGGTGCTATTTTATATTATTCCATCAACTGTTCAATTATTTTTCAGATTCATTTTTATATGCATGGGTATCTTAGGAAGCCAAGCACAAGCTTTTGCTTTAGTCCCTTGGATTGTCTCATGCTTGCTAAGAAGTGTGAAGCAGCTGATGAGGATTCCCCAAAGCCCTATATTAATAGTGGGTATTCACAATAGTACCCCTCCTAAAAAGTATATAACAAAAAAGAACGATCTGATAATACAGTACCCCTAGTGTACTGAGTAGAACCACAACATTGTTCCTTCTTACCCTTCATCACATTGCATTGAGGGATTACAACTGGGTCGGATCAATGTAATAACATATTTCTCCCCTGTCGGCCCATGCAGAGCCGGCGCTACCCAAGCGCCGGCCCTGCTGTGTGCGCCCAGAGGCAGTTACAAGCGGCCACAGGCTGGGGAGGGAGGGAGGCAGGAGAGGACCCGGGGAGCTCTAGCCAGCAGCTCCGCCGGGTTCCTCTCGCGGGATTCTGAGTGTTGCCGCAATTTCCACTCTCACCACTGAAACCACCAGGGAAGGCAGCACAGCTCCCCCCCTCCCAAGCTAAAGGTAAGAAGGGAGAGGAGATATAACTTTTTTTTTCTTAATACATTTTAAAAAATACATATATTTAAATAGACATTCACTCTCACACACACACACAGCACCCTCATACACACAGCACCCTCACACACACACACAGCACCCTCACACACACACAGAACCCTCATACACACACACAGCACCCTTACACACACACAGCACCCTCACACACACACACACACAGCACCTGCATACACACAGCACCGCCACACACACACAAAGCACCCTCATACACACACACAGCACCCTCATACACAGCACCCTCACACACACAGCACCCTCACACACACACACACAGCACCCTTATACACACAGCACCCTCACACACACACAGCCCCCTCATACACACAGCACCCTCATACACGCACACAGCATCCTCATACACACACACACACACACACAGCACCCTCACACACACACTCAGCCCCCTCATACACACACAGCATCCTCATACACACAGCACCCTCATACACACAGCACCCTCATACACACACACAGCAACCATATACACACAGCACCCTCAAACACACAGCATCCTCATACACACACAGCACCCTCATACACACACAGCATCCTCACACACACACAGCACACTCTCACACATATACAGCACAAACACACACACATATATATATAATGTATATATTAAGTTAAAGTTAACAGACAAAGACAATAAGAATCATTGAATGTGATGGCAGATAAGAACACCCTCACACACACAGCACCCCTCTTACACACACATACTGAACCCTTCACACACATGCTGCACCCTTCACACATACACCCAACACATAATACGTGCCCCTCACACATACAATATGTCCAAACATAAAATATACACTCTGAGTCCTCTACACACACACACACACTCAGCGTCATTTACACACTAGATCTCCTACACACACACTGCACCACCTACACATGCTACATTCCTGACATAAAAACTCTGGATCCCCCATGCACACACTACATTTCTTGTAAGCAAACACATACAACATTCTCTAAACACACACTCTCTACAACCCCTACACACACTTTGTCACCTACACACACACACACACACACACTATAGCCCGTATGCACACACTCACTACATCCCCTATACACACTATGCCCCCTATACACACACACTCTCTACAGCCCCTAGCCACACATATTACACCACAAACATGAATGAAATCGACCTATTTACACAATAGAACACCACAATCAGCTCACTCTACACACACGCAATCCCACAAGCAGGCTCCAAACACATGCACCATGAGCTTTCCTGGACCTTTTGTCCTCTGGTATCCCACTTATGGAGACACCAGAGACAAGTTAAAAGCAAACACAGCGCAAGCATGTTATTAAATTTGCTTGCGCTGCGCAGAACAAATACAGGGCCTTTTCCCCATGCTTGAGCTCTTCAGCAGGGCTCTGCGCATTGAACCAACATGCTCACTTTGAGAGGGGGCGTGCTTGTCATTAGTCATGACAAAACACACCCTGTCTGGCCCCTCCCTCTTCTCAGGGGCCTGCTGTGATTAAAAAATGCCCGGGCCAAATTTTTTCCCGGGCCAAATTTTTTCCGGCCCTGCCCTGCCCCCTACCCAGCATATTAGAAAAATATATATATATCAATAATATGTATGGCATATGTGTATGCATGTCTTGACACCCCAGATGATTGAGTAATCGCTAAACACAAAATATATATATATATTAAAAAAAAATGTATATATAAATATATTATGAGTTTATATATCACTCAATCATCTAATGCAGCGTTTCCCAATTACCCTAGGGTTCCGCGAGAACAAAATTGGGGCACATCGGGTGCCCCAAGCATTTAGGGCCATCTGATGGTTATCGCTAAACAGGGGTCCGGTCAGTCGCTGCGGTAATCTAAAACCACGACCGGACCCCTGTAGTATTGGGTGCCGGGAGGAAGGTACAGGAGGGGGGGAGAGAGCAGCAAGGACTGAACAGCACACCAACCTCAGCCAGCAGCACTGAAGATCCTCCTGCAGAAATGTTGATACACTATGTCAGTGTTCCACGGGAAAAAATTCTTTGGAACCCCTGATCTGATGTGTTTACCGTCACACACACACAACCCCTGATCTGATTGTGTTTATATATTACTCAATCATCTAGGGTGGCAACACATAGCTGTACATATTACATGTGACAATACGTGGCGCAGTGACTTATGGGGCTGGCATAGATTTTTTTTCCAGGGCTGCTTTGTATCCCCTGTCCGGCCCTGGGAGGGGGGGGATGCTGAGGGAGGGGGTGATGCTGAGGAAGGGGGGTGATGCTGAGGAAGGGGGGTGATGCTGAGGGAGGGGGTGATGGTGGGGGGGTGATGCTGAGGGAGGGGGTGAAGGTGAGAGGGGTGATGCTGAGGGAGGGGCGTGATGCTGATGGAGGGAGGTGATGCTGAGGGGGGGTGATGTTGAGGGGGATGATGCTGAGGGGGTGATGCTGAGGGAGAGGGGGTGAGCAGAGAAAGCACAGCCAGCTCCCCTCTGCGGCCGCCGGAACAGCCAGTTCCCCCTGCGGCCGCGCGCGGGCGGGGAGCAGAGAAAGCACAGCCAGCTCTCTGTCCGGCCTCAGGTACCGACGGCCCACTAGGAAATTTCCAGGTATCCCGGTGGGTGCTGCTGAGAAAGGGGGTGATGCTGAGGGGGGGTGATGGTGGAGGGGTGATGCTGAGGGAGAGGGTGAAGGTGAGGAAGGGGGGTGATGGTGAGGGAGGGGGTGATGGTGAGAGGTGATGTGATGTGAGAGGGAGGTTGGCCAAATGGGGAAAGGGGGGAGACAACATACCTTGATTTACTCCCTGGTGGTCCAGTGTGGGCTCCATAGTGGTCCGGTGGCCATTACTTCAGGTTTGCAGCTCCACAGAGCTGCAGACCATGTAATCTCATGAGACCATCAGAGCATTGCCGTGGTAACCCGCAGCAACGGTCTGATTGGCCAGTTCTCGGCAAGACACATGGTCTGCAGCTCTGCACACTGCGGAGCTGCAGACCAGTGTCTACGATGGTGGCCGGGCAGCCAGTAGGGGCCTCACACTTAGCGTCATACTGAGCAAGCTGCCGGGCCCCCTCCTGGTGTCAGGTCCTTGGTCACTGACCGAGGATCCGACACAGTCTGCCCTTAGATGGCTGAGGCGGCCGCAAGGCCCCAGCCAGCGCAAGGCCTTAGGTTGTTATACTTGTCATTGCAGTTATGTAGTTGCAGTACAATAAGTAAACAAAATATGAAGCCTCCTGCCATGTCGTAAAATTTTAGATAAAAATGGGGTAAAATTTAAATGCACCAGTGACAATGGTGGAGGGAAGAGAGAAGAATAGTGTTTAGTCCCTTACCTATTAGAACAAAGGGACCTTAATTCCATTTTTAAAAAGGTTACAATTTGGAGAACTCCATTTTGGATTAGACAGATTACACATGCTTAGCAATAGGCAAATAAAGGCAGAGTCAAATACACAGACTGAGAGATGGATAGACACTAGATAGATAAACAAGCATCAAATCAACTTGAGCAAATGGTCATTTGTCCTATTGTAAACGCGGCTGGTTCCCTTATTTACCACTATAACGTCTTAAAGCATAGAACTTAGCAGGGCTAACCATACAGATATCTTAGCCATAATTTTATACAGTTAGTGTAAGAGATCCTCTATTTAACATATATAAATAATTAAGAATACAATATAAAATAAGGATTGTCGTGGAAGCAATAAAGTTTAGTCTTTTTGGTATTTATTATATAAAAATATAAATATAGACATATAAAATCTATTAAAGCAGACTTTATAAGAATAAATTAAATGCTTGCAAATATCATTAATAGGTAACATACCCTTCTGAACATGTCATCATTTCAGCCTCTCTGTCATTTTAAGATGGAGCAGCGTCTGTCTCCAAGTCTCTCCTCTGTATCTTAACATTTAAAAGTACACCTATTTATACCTTAGGTGTCTCTGTTTTAGGGTTACAGTAGTTCATATATGAAAAAATAACACTTCTTTAACTTTATTCATTTTAGGGAACTCCCTTAACTTGACAAAAAATACAAGTCCATAACCAAAGGGTGTATACATCATGGAAATTTTCCTGACTTAGTTCAAGATGGCATCTTAAAGTCTGAACATCCTTATCTACTTAGGGTTACCACAGTATATTGTGTACTGAAAGAGTCATAGGATAGCCTTGAAGCTTGTTTATGCATTATTGTTATTGTAATTCGTCTGGGACAAAATTGCGTAAACGTTATTGCTTAAAGAAACATCTATGAAAAACAATATGTTCCATTTTTTTTTTTTTTTTTTTTATAATTCTTTATTTTTTGCTGTGCAGGTAGGTACATAGATAGATCAAGCGCCACAACAGCGCACACGTTGTATACATGGAAAACAATGGCAGCAGTACATGCACATTTTTATATTTAGGATTTTAACAATTCTGTCTGAGCCAATTTAGTATGCTTAATAATAAGTAGTATACATGTTAGGCAATGGTGAAAAGTTAAGTAGTTATGCCCGTGAAGGCTTGCTAGGTATAACGAAGAAAAAGTAACTTATATGGTTAACTTAGAGCGTAAGCAGGTGCGTTGCTAGAGTGAGTTTACAAACAGTATTGCAAAATTTAACATCGGGTAATTCAGTAGTGATGGTGGTTGCAAAGAACGGCAGTTTGGTCGGGACCCTAAGGTGAGGGTAGATGGCAGTGGCAATAAAGCACCGTCCTGCTTCCAGCACAGTAAAAAAGGAAAATTCAAGTTGGTCCTGCTATCTACATACATGCGGCTCTTATGGAATAACATTATGACTACGAGAACCTAGATATTCATGTCTGAGTGCTACGTAAGGCTAGAAACAGGTGCCCGTTCAGTTTTACTCTCATAACGCAGAGGATAAATAGGGTTTCCCAAAACGTAAAGTAAATTAACGCAAACCTCAGCGGGATGAAAAGTGTGTAATTCTAATTGTAAAGTTAAAAATTAAAATGCTTATGGACATGGGTATCTTACGGGCATGCCCAGGCACTGTGTAGTGGATCTGTAAGCTTGGGGACGCGTGTGATGTATGTAGTGTGATTGCCTATGGCGTTATTGCCGTGCTGTGGGTAATATGGGGGCACGGTGATAGTACCAATTTATAGAGGTTATGCGCAAGCATAGAGACATATATGGCAGCATAAGCAGTTCTGTGAGCAAAGTGTTAGCGTCTTATTTGTCCAAGGAAGCGCATACAATGCGTTGCTCTGGATAGGAGGGCTGTTAAGCAGCAACTTGCCCTAGGTCACCAACGGGGCGCCAGATGATGCATTAACCGCCGACCTTGTGTGCTAGCAGAGAGTCTTCGGTGCCCAGGATTTTGCAGCAATAAGTACACACGAACTGGTTGAGTGTTGCATGAGTAAGTTGGTAGGGGGCCTCCCACTGGAGTAAATGTCCAGGTTTAGGTAGTGGTTGCTTTATAATTATCGTCGTGGGGTCTTCGTGGTACAAAGGGGGTTGCTCCTGCCGGGTCCCACGTGTGTGTCGGTGCTGAGGCGCTCGATGCTCCGGTTGTGAGTGCATCTCGTGGGAGGCCCAGAGTCTCTAAGATGGCCGCGGCTCCTTCGAGATCCCGGATAGGGTATGCGTTGCCGGCCTGGAGGACCGTTAGGACATGAGATCCCCGCCAACGATAGGGGATGTCCTTGGCTCTGAGCATTGAGGTGAAGGGCTGCAGTGTCCTGCGCCACCCCAAAGTGCTTCCCGATAAGTCGGCGAAGAAGGTGAGATTCGAGTGCTCGAAGTTGTAGGGGGTTTTTCCCTTGAGTGCCCCCAGTACTGCAGCCTTGTCTTGCTTAGTGTGAAAACGGACAATTAAGTCCCGTGGGGCCGTGGTGGGTGCCTTTGAAGGTTTCGGGATGCGGAACACATCTGCAATCATCACCCCTTTCGCCTGTTTAGGTGCGAGTATTGCCGCCAACAGCCTCCTCACGCAGTGTGGTAGTTCTGCGTCCGGGATCTCTTCAGCAAGGCCTCTGATCTTAAGATTGTTGCTGCGCCTGTAGTCTTCTATTGCCGCGAATCTCAGTTCCGTGGCTGCGTGGTTTCGGTGGAGTGTTTGGATCTCCTGTAGCAGGTGAGTAACTTGTGCCTTTGTGTCTTGGGAGTCTTTTTCCACAATACCCATCCGACCGTGTAGGCCCTGCAAGTCTTTGCGGAATGCCGCCATGTCTCCTTGGAGGTCTCTCCGCAGGCCTGCTAGTAGCTCCTGCATGTCCGCCTTGGTCACCGGTGCGGAGTCCGGTTTGGTAATCGTTGTTACCGGTCTCTGGCTGGGCTCTTGTAGGGAGGGCCTGTGAAAGTCCTCGGGCTCCATGAGCTGGTCATCCGAGAAATCGGAGCTCTCACCCATGTAGGCGGCCATCTTGGGTAGAGAGGCACCATGTGCCTGCCTCCATAAGTCTCCAATGCTGGAGCCTGGCTTCGGCTTGTCCGGTTTTTGTTTCTTTATTTTTCTACCCATCCCGGCTCGGGTTGCCTGGGGATCGGGTTTAACTCGATTATTTGTGTTTGAAAGCTTTTAAAGTAGTTTATCTGGTTGCTGATAACGGAGCGCGGGTATCATGCGACCGTTCAGCTCCGTAGCTTGACTCCGCCCCCCAATATGTTCCATTTTTAACACCTTGTCAGTTTGCAATATTTCTTAAAGACAAAGTACACAGTTTAAGAAATACATTTAATACTAAAACTTGTAATATTTGCATTTGCCCATAAACACTATTTTCCTATTGTCAATCCAAAATACATTTTAATATTATTAGGGACAGAACATATTCTTGAAATACAATGGAGTATTTTTAACATGCAGTTGGAAACAATGAACCATTGTAGCATGTAAAAATGCAGATACAGGGGGCGGGGCCTGACTGCCATGCTGACCGGTCATAGGCAACAGAGGCTCCTGCTGACCCCAACCTAAAATGGAAGAAACAATGGTGTCACCACAGACAATGGGGAGAAGAAACCCATTACTGAGCACGGGAACTGGCGGACGTTGCCGCGGATTCCAAGATCGTGAGTTTCCGGGACCTTCTGGCACGAAACTTCGGAGCCCGCGGCCTACACGGGTGAATCGCGGGGCGGACGGCCGCTGCCCTGCCGGCAAGCCTGGAAGCCACACCAAGACCCTGTGAAGTGCCTCACAGGCCCCGTCCCCCCCCCTTGGGCCGGGGGGGTTATCGCGGTCCCCACTGGCAGGAGCCGACTCTCCGTAAGAGCTCAAACGAAATGCACGTGGCCTGCACCTGCCTGCAAGATGGCGGCCTTAAAGCCCACACCAGGCCCAACTACACTCACCATTTCCTGGCAGCACTGCGGATGGAAACATTCACCTCCGACCGGGGACTAAACTGGAGGGCTCTCCCATCACTCTCCTGCAGCAAACATGGACTGTCGACCGTCCGCACCCCAGGCTTGGACCTGGCCTCCACGACAGCCTTCCTGGGCCTTGAGCCCCTGAGGATACCCCTCACACCGCAGCCCAACACCTGGACCCGTTGCCGGCCATCCATGGAACCGGAACCGAGGGCACAGATGGTCGGCTCATGTAGAGCCCAGGGCCGGCAGCATGGTACATGCCAGATCTTTCCTCACAACGGAACTCTGCTAACTTTATAACCAGGTTGGAGGCAGGGAAACCACAGCTTATTGTCTCCTGCAGCCCGGCAGGCAGGACCCGTAGAGCGCGAAGGGTCACCGGCGAAACCCCAGTGGAGTTTACTAGCCTGTTTTCTCAGTTCACATGATTAACTTTACGTTGTAAATGCTATAGGCTATATCTCTTGAACATTCCCGGCTCAGATGTGTATTATATTGCTGTGTAGTGATTCCTAGTGCATCAACGGAAATACCCTGCATACATAGGGGGAGAATTGCCCAGATTGTACTGGTGAAGGGTGAAGGGGCCTGCTACTGCCTAGCCTGCACACACAGATGTACGCTGTCACAGCACACTGCCCCCTTGACAGGTATACCTTAAGACAGAACATGCAACGTGTTGTCTCATAAGGAGAACGCACCCTTTCAAAGTCATAGCGCAACACCACCTGACACCATCACCTAGTCTGAATTAAACCACCACTACACGTTTAAGGCTATTTACATGTGATCAATCGTAAGTACCTTCCTGTCCATCCCCACCATACCAAGGCTTGGAACACACACATCACACATAGCAAGGCAGACATTGACATGCGATTACCGCCCAACATAGCATAACTTACACCCATACCTGTTGTATTTCAAGCGATCTTCTTCCTGTTCAATTCTTTACATGTTTCCTCAAATCTTCAGCGAAGTATATTAGATTGTATGCATATACAGCCTAGCATGTCACTAATGATTATCTACCAGACTCGCAACTATTTGCATCTCTAGTTGAAACTGTTTAACTTGCATCTCTATACCCTATATGCCGAATTAGCATGATTCAAGCTTGTACCTAAATCAGAATGTATGTTTAGACCGGAGCCAAGCTAGTTTCAATTCATCTACTATTGCCAAGTAAACGTTTAACTAATAATTTGCTAGATAACACAAACTACTGTGGAAACCCTAACCTGCTAAAACTACGACGAGAATCCTTAAATACAAAAATGTGCTGGTTTTCACATGTAGCTCTATGTTCATATGACAACATTACGTTGGAGGAATGCCTTTGGGGTACCTCTCAACTGCTTGTGTTAACTCACGCACTACAAAAATAAAGAATAAAAAAAAAAATGCAGATACAGAGATATGAATGTACATACATGGCTAGGTGTTGAGTGATATTTAGCCCCAGGTCAATGCCTGAGCAATATATAAATCTACATAAATGTCATAATAATTCGTAAGAAATTCAAGTTTGAAAAGTGACTTGTTATGGAAACGTCTCAAAGTGAGAGAGGGAGGCAAACCTCTTGTTTTTCTGGTTGACAGTAGTTTTCCCCTCTGTCAGTCTCTGTCTTCCTTCTTTCTCCAAGTCTCTTCTTTTCAGTGTCTTTCTATCCGTTGTGTGGCATTTTTTTCTGTTCCCCAACCTTTCTGTCCTTTTCCCGTAATTTTTATGTCTTTTTCCCACTATGTCTTGCATCCCATCTTTTTTTATTTTATTAGTTTTCCCCTCTGTCAGTCTCTGTCTTCCTTCTTTCTCCAAGTCTCTTCTTTTCAGTGTCTTTCTATCCGTTGTGTGGCATTTTTTTCTGTTCCCCAACCTTTCTGTCCTTTTCCCGTAATTTTTATGTCTTTTTCCCACTATGTCTTGTATCCCATATTTTTTACCTTATTAGTTTAGTTTCCCCATCTGTCAGTCTTTGTCTTCCTTCTTTTTCAAAGTCTCTTCTTTTCAGTGTATCTCTGTTTCCCAACTTTCTGTCCTTTTCCCGTTATTTTTCTGCTCGTTTATCTTTGCCTTTTGTAATTTTCATCCTAACTAGAACTTCTTTTCAAATAGTTCTTATTGAAATTTTAAAGTTTCAAAACATAAATAGCAAAACACACTATATTAACCCCTTAACCCCTTAACACCGCAGCCAAATGTACAAGTTGTGAACGAAACAAAATGTAAACAAAACCTGGCATTTGCGCTATATGTCTGTCCAACCGTAATTCACCTCTTTCATATTAAATGCACCCCCCCCTTATTATATATCATTTTATTCAGGGGAAACAGGGCTTTCATTTAACATCAAATATTTAGCTATGAAACATAATTTAATATGAAAAAATGGGAGAAAATAAGATTTTTTTGATTTTTTTAGTTCTACATGACATTTTAACTGTCAATGTCATAATACTGTTTGCTTTTACTGCAATAAAATACACATATTTGTATTCAGCAAAGTCTCACGTGTAAAACAGTACCCCCTATGTACAGGTTTTATGGTGTTTTGGGAAGTTACAGGGTCAAATATAGCGTGTTACATTTGAAATTGAAATTTGTCAGATTGGTTACGTTGCCTTTGAGACTGTATAGTAGCCCAGGAAATAAATTTACACCCATAATGGCATACCATTTGCAATAGTAGACGACCCAAGGTATTGCAAATGGGGTATGTCCAGTCTTTTTTAGTAGCCATTTGGTCACAAACACTGGCCAAAGTTAGCGTTAGTATTTGTTTGTGTGTGAAAAATGCAAAAAACACCAATTTTGGCCAGTGTTTGTGACTAAGTGGCTACTAAAAAAGACTGGACATACCCCATTTGCAATACCTTGGGTTGTCTACTATTGCAAATAGTATGTCATCATATGGGTAATCTTCATTCTTGGGCTACCATAGGGTCATAAAGGCAACGTAAGCAATCTGGCGAATTTTAATGTGAAAAAAATGAAACACAAGCCTTATATTTGACGCTGTAATTTTTGAAAACACCATAAAACCTGTACATGAGGGGTACTGTTGTACTCGGGAGACTTCGCTGAACACAAATATTTGTGTTTCAAAACAGTAAAAAGTATTGCAGCAGTAATATCGTCCGTGTAAGTGCTGTTTGTGCGTGAAAAATGCAAAAAACCTCACTTTTACTGGCGATATCATCGTTGTAATACATTTTACTGTTTTGAAACACTAATATTTGTGTTCAGCGAAGTCTCCCGAGTAAAACAGTACCCCCCATGTACAGGTTTTATGGTGTCTTGGAAAGTTATAGGGTTAAATATAGTGCTAGCAAATTAAATTCCTTATACTTTCGGCATGAGTTGTCAGGCAGGTCCCGCTAATTGTAATTAATTAGGATACCTAATTATGTAAAATTATTACATAAATATATGTGTAGAATTAATATATGTATATATATACATATGTGTATATATACGTATATATATATATATTTTTTTTTTAAATATTTGTATTCATATATAGGTATATATATAGTGATATATACGTATATATTTATGTATATAGATATATATATTATTTCGTTCTACGTGTATTTTGATATAAATATATATATATATATATTAATATCACAATACAGTTAGAACGAAATAAAACACATCTATATATTTTTTAATATTTTATTTTTAATTATTTTTTTTATTTAATTTTTTTACGTACCGTATATACTCGAGTATAAGCCGACCCGAATATAAGCCGAGGCCCCTAATTTTACCCAAAAAAACTGGAAAAACTTATTGACTCGAGTATAAGACTAGGGTGGGAAATGCAGCAGCTACTGGTAAATTTCTAAATAAAATTAGATCCTAAAAAAATTATATTAATTGAATATTTATTTACAGTGTGTGTATATAATGAATGCAGTGCGTGTATGAGTGCAGTGTGTGTGTGTGTATGAGTGCAGTGTGTGTGCGTATATATTAATTGAATATTTATTTCCAGTGTGTGTATATAATGAATGCAGTGTGTGTGTGTGTGAGTGCAGTGTCTGTGAGTGCAGTGTCTGTGAGTGCAGTGTCTGTGAGTGCAGTGTCTGTGAGTGCAGTGTGTGTATATGAATGAAGTGTGTGTGTGAGTGCAGTGTGTGTGAGTGCAGTGTGTGTGTGAGTGCAGTGTGTGTGTGTGAGTGCAGTGTGCGTGAGTGCAGTGTGTGCATGAGTGCAGTGTGTGCATGAGTGCAGTGTGTGCATGAATGCAGTGTGTGTGAGTGCAGTGTGTGTATATGAATGAAGTGTGAGTGTGTGTGATGCAGTGTGTGTATATGAATGAAGTGTGAGTGTGTGTGATGCAGTGTGTGTGAGTGGAGTGTGTGTATGAATGCAGTGTGAGTGTGTGTGAGTGCAGTGTGTGTATGAATGCAGTGTGAGTGTGTGTGTGTGAGTGCAGTGTGTGTATATGAATGAAGTGTGAGTGTGTGTGAGTGCAGTGTGTGTGTGAGTGCAGTGTGTGTATATGAATAAAGTGTGAGTGTGTGTGATGCAGTGTGTGTTTGTGTATGTGTTGGTGGGGGTGGGCATTTAATATATTATTAATTATTATTTTTTTTATATTATTTTTTTTCTTTGTATTATTATTTAATTATTATTATTTTATTTTTTTATTATATTTTTTTTTCGTCCCCCCTCCCTGCTTGATACATAGCAGGGAGGGGGGCTCCTTCCCTGGGTGGTCCAGTGTCATTGGTAGTTCAGTGGGGGGGAGAGGGGGGCTGGCAGAGCTGTACTTACCTGTCCTGCAGCTCCTGTCAGCTCTCTCCTCCTCCGCGCGGTCTGTGCAGCTCCCTCTGTCAGCTCCCAGTGTAAGTCTCGCGAGAGCCGCGGCTCTCGCGAGACTTACACTGGGAGCTGACCGAGGTGCTGAACGGACGGCGCGGAGGAGGAGAGAGCTGACAGGAGCTGCAGGACAGGTAAGTACAGCTCTGCCAGCCCCCCTCTCCCCGGTCTGTATTATGGCAATGCAAATTGCCATAATACAGACTCTGACTCGAGTATAAGCCGAGTTGGGGTTTTTCAGCACAAAAAATGTGCTGAAAAACTCGGCTTATACTCGAGTATATACGGTATTTACATATTTATTTTTTTATATTATTTATAAATATATATAACAATAATTATATATATATTTAATCAGTATCAGTCTACGTGTAATTTGATATTAATATATATATATAATTATATATATATTAATATTAAAATACACCTAGACGGTGTATGTGTATGTGTGTATATGTGTATATATATACTTAGATCATATATATATAATATATATATATGATCTAAGTATATATATATATTTTTTTTTTACACTTTTAACTTTATTTTATTTTATTTTCAGCCAGCAGGGGGACCAACTGTCATTACAGTTGGTCCCCCTGCTGGCAATGCCTGAGCCAGCTATCCTGGCCATGTGATTGTGAGGTCCTCGTTTTTTTCAGGACAAGAAGGGCTTTCTTTACATACCATTATTATGTAATTATTATGTCATATATTGTATTTAAAAAAAATAATAAAATATGGTGAAAAAAAAAAAGTTTTTGGACTTTTACTTGAAAAATCTTTTACTTATCTACAAAAGCTAATGAAAAAAACTGCATGACCTTCATGGCGGATAGACGCATCTTCCACGTGCTCCAGCACAAGCCGGGCAAAACAAGCAAAAATCGGCTAAAACAAGCGACACAACATGCAGTTTCCAGCATCCACTGGCCACCCACGACAAAAGAGATGTTTTATTGCCAGATCGGAGCCAGATGACACAGCGAACGCCGTTGCGGCCTAGTGTGCGCCGGACGGGATGGCGGCCGTTCCCCTGCTCGACCCGGTCCGCCCAGGGTCGGCTACCTCGGGCGTAATAGCGCGAAAACAAGTGGAGGCCTGCCTACAGGTGGACGAGATATGTGCTGACTACTCGACCGACGAAAAGCTAGATGTCCTAGCACAACTCAACCGTCACTTCGAGGCATTCTGGAGGAAGCTGGAAGGTAGGCTGAGTAAACCTGCTCCACCTGGGCCCCCCACTCCCTCGAAGCAACCACCACCTAGCGACCCCCTTCCAGCGCCTGGGCGCTTACACCAGTACCCAGCACCCAAAACCATCCAAGCAGGGCACCGACGCAAACTAGCCTGCCCAAACCGCCCCTACTGCACTGCACAACGACCAGGCAGAATCCGACCCTATGTACCCAAATCACCTAGGCAGAAGGCTCACACATCACCACGCCACCCACAGACACGAGGAAGACCCAAGGGACCTGCTCCGGTCCGTGGACCGAGCTATGGGCCCCGTTCAGAGCACACATCACCACGCCGGTTACCAGGACCATCACGCTGGAGAGGGGAAGAAGCAGAGCCCCACACGAAGATACAGGGTACAGCTAAACGATTCCAACCACACTCATGGGCCCACCGCATCATATCGAGGCTCCAACACACGAACCCCCAACTGAGCCTACCGGGACGCATGGACTCCCTAAGCCTCACTCTGCTTCTGAGACCAGGGCCGGCCCGCTTCAGGGGCATCGGCTGATGGCGGCAGAATGCCTCACTGCAGCTCTGCCATCCACGCTGCAAGTCCCCTAACGCTGGAGGTCACCGACATGCCACTGCCGAACTTACTCAGTCGCATCCTGGTACTGCTCCTGTTTGACTGTCTAATTTTGTCCTAAACATTATTCCTTTAGTATGCCTTCTACTACCTGATTTTCTTGCCCAATATGCTGGACACAATTGCCTTGACCTGTTACAGCGAGACATTCAAACGAAAATATTAAGCAGTTGCTCACCTTGCACTCGCTGTGCATGTTCAAGATAATATAGCCTCACAAGTAGTTTATTGTGTTTATATGGTGTTTCACAAGTGCATTACCGCCACTGTTTAACGTTGTTTTACTAATTTTCTATGCATGAATTCATGATATATAATGCTTTGATCATTAAACCTGATAGCGCGACACTCGTTTTAATTGCAAATGTTAGCAATGATGTTTTACGTGTTATGTTTTATATATTGTTATGATATCTCATGCTACACTAGAACACCCGCTTTGTACGGACTACACATACACCGAGCACTTCAGTAGCGTTATGCGGAGTGCAAATTTATAGCTGAATCTGCATGTCTTAATTACTTACTTCACACTGTTAGTTCTGCCGCTCATTACTGACTCTATAGTATTCTATAACTGACACTGAGATTTCTCTCGAAATCATCGTATTATATAATATAAAATGTGCATTTCTTATATCTTCGCTAGTCTTATAAGGCCTGATCTCTCCCTATATTCCTTAGCAGCCACAGGGAGATCCAGCTTTTGAGTATAAGCAAGGGTTCTAATGTGTTTGTTTATTTCCCTAAAAAGCCACGCATATGACACTACTCTACTCTAACTAAACTACTAAGCTTAGAAAAGCGACTGTATAAGCGACCTAACTAAACTACTAATCTCAGAAAAACGACTGTATAAGCGCCCTAACTAAACTACTGATCTCAGAAAAGCGACTGTATAAGCGCCCTAACTAAACTACTAATCTCAGAAAAACTACTGTATAAGCGCCCTAACTAAACTACTGATCTCAGAAAAGCGACTGTATAAGCGCCCTAACTAAACTACTAATCTCAGAAAAGCGACTGTATAAGCGCCCTAACTAAACTACTAAGCTTAGAAAAGCGACTGTATAAGCGCCCTAACTAAACTACTAAGCTCAGAAAAGCGACTGTATAAGCGCCCTAACTGAACTACTAAGCTCAGACAAGCGACTGTATAAGCGCCCTAACTAAACTACTAATCTCAGATAAGCGACTGTATAAGCGCCCTAACTAAACTACTAAGCTCAGAAAAGCGACTGTACACATGACAGTGACACAGAAAACATCTTGATAATTAAGTGATTACACTCTACATAATCACTATCTATAAGCTACTGTTACTAATCGACAAATTAATTCCTTATGACAAATATAGTTACCCTTGTGCCTAGCTTGTATTATTAACAAAAATTGTGCATATAACCTGAATGCTGTACAGCAGTTAACGAATATGTGTTTTTTGTCTTCTTTCAACTGTTTGCAAATGCTGCTGTGGCATTGTTGACATACGAATGTTATTTCACGCACAGCAAAAAATAAAGAATTTAAAAAGTAAAATCAAGCCTTATATTTGATCCTGTAACTTTCACAAACACTATAAAACCTCTACATGTGGGGTACTGTTATACTCAGGAGACTTCGCTGAACACAAATATTAGTGTATCAGAACAGTAAAATGTATCACAGCAATAATATCCTCAGTGAAAGTGCTGTTTGTGTGTGAAAAATGCAAAAAACTTCACTTTCACTGACAATATCATCGCTGTGATAAGTTTTACTGTTTTGAAACACTAATATTTGTGTTCAGCGAAGTCTCCCGAGTAAAACAGTACCCCCATGTACAGGTTTTAGGGTGTCATAGAAAGTTACAGGGTTAAACACAGTGCTAGCAAATTAAATTATCTGGACTTTCAGCCTGGGTTGGCAGGCAGGTCCCTCAAATTGCAATCATTAAAATTACTTAATTAGCTAAAAATATTACATAAATACGCACGTAGAATTTTAATATATATACATATTTATATATTTGACGTCTACGTGTATATTTCTGAAATTATTTATGTAATTATGTATATGGACATATGTATATTTCGTATTATTTTTATTTATTTATTTATACATAGATATATATATATATCATTACATTCTAAGTGTATTTTGATATAAATATATATATATATCAATATCAAAATACTGTTAGAATAAAATTGCATATATATATAATTTTTTTTAATTATTAAAAATTATTTTTATTTTTTGTTATTTATTTTTATTAACATATTATTTGTATTTTATAATAATATATATATACCATATATATAGTAATTATATATATATTGTATATATTCGTGTGTAATTTTAATATAAGTGTATTTTTATATTAATATACGTATATATAAATATAAAAATACACTTAGTATGACATTATATATATATGATACATATACATATATTATATATAGATATAATACATGTATATATATCATATATATATGTACATATTATTATTTTTTTACACTGATTGCTATTTTTTTTTACTTTATTTTATGTTTTTCCACTTGCAGGGAGACTGCCTGTCAGCACAGACAGTCCCCCTGCAGGCAGACACATGGACACCTATTGCGGTCATGTGATCGAGTGATCACGTGGCCGTGGGGTCTTGATCTGCCGAGGGGAGACTGCCCGGGCAGACAGGCAGTCCCCCTGGACCGGGAGGAGCGCTGATCGCCGCCGTGGGACCGACGGCGATCAGGTAAGTAGCCCCAGACCGTTATGACTGTTCAGGACCGTCAGCGGTCCAAACGCACGTTTTACCGCTGACGGTCCTGAACCGTCAGCGGTCCTGAAGGGTTAAGGGAAAGTGAAGGGGAACTTGTAAAAAAGGAAAAAGGGGGGGGGGAAGAGGGATCCATCAATAATAACAATGAACATAATGTTGCAACTACATTCCATTGTGTAACATATAAAACTAAATTAATTATTCATGTGATATTAAGTGAAGATTTAAACCCTGAAACAGCCAGAACATACCGTATATACTCGAGTATAAGCCGAGTTTTTTTGTGCTGAATAATTATACTCGAGTCAATGTCTGTATTATGGCAATTTGCATTGCCATAATACAGACAATGGGGCTGTGGGGGCTGCAGAGAGTTTACTTACCTTTCCTGCAGCTCCTGTCAGCTCCCTACTCCTCCGCGCCGGTCGGTCCGTTCAGCACCTCTGTCAGCTCCCAGTGTAAGTCTCGCAAGAGCCGCAGGGTCATAGTGCGGCTCTCGCGAGACTTACAGTGTGAGCTGACAGAGGTGCTGAACGGACCGGGGCGGAGGAGGAGGGAGCTGACAGGAGCTGCAGGAGAGGTAAGTAAACTCTCTGCCAGCCCCCCTCCTACACAGTGCCCATCCACTGGACCACCAGGGAGTGAGAGCCCCCCTCCCTGCCATGTATCAAGCAGGGAGGGGGGACGAAAAAATAAAATAAACATTTGAATAATAATAAAATTAAAATAAAATAATATTTTAATAATAATAATTAAAAAAAATATTAAAATAATTTTAAAAAAATAATAAAAATGCCCACCCCCCACCAAGGCTCTGCAACACACACACACACACACACTGAATCACACACACTCACACTGCATTCATACACACACACTGCACTCATACACACTGCACTCATACACACACACTGCACTCATACACACACTGTACTCATACACACACACTGCATCACACACACTCACACTGCATTCATACACACACACACTGCACTCATACACACACACACTGCATTCATACACACACACTTCACTCATGCACACACTGCACTCACACACACTGCACTCATATACACACACTGCACTCATACACACACTGCACTCATACACACACACTGCATTCATACACACACACTGCACTCATACACACACACTGCATTCATACACACACTGCACTCATACACACACACTGCATTCATACACACACTGCATTCATTATATACACACACTGTAAATAAATATTAAATTAATATAATTTTTTTAGGATCTAATTTTATTTATAAATTTACCAGTAGCTGCTGCATTTCCCACCCTAGTCTTATACTCGAGTCAATAAGTTTTCCCAGTTTTTTGGGGTAAAATTAGGGGCCTCGGCTTATATTCGGGTCGGCTTATACTCGAGTATATACGGTGTATTGTATTTGAGGAGGAGAAAAAGAATATAGAACATTTTCTCCATACTTACCGTAATTTTCTTTTCCTGGCTATAATTCATGGGAGCATCACTTATGGGTTATCTCCGCCCCCAACAGGAACAGGACAGGAAACAATTAATTATAACCAGACTGTGGGCATAAAAGTTCCCTCCTCCCTTTAACCCACAGTCTAGTACAAAGCTATGGAGAAAATTTTCTATATTCCTGGTCATTCATGGCAGCATCACTTATGGGTAATACCCAAGCTCAGAACAATGGGAGAACTTCTCACAGTCTTTCCACCAGTCATGTGAGGGTTCTATGTGTGTGCGTGATAAAGGTTGTGGTTTTGTGCAAGCTATTTATATTATCTGGCTGGGTTAGCTAAGAGTTGTGTTATGTGAGGGAGTGTTTTGGCTGGGTGTTGTATTTATGTGGCGGGTTTGCTGTGTGTTGTGTGGGGGGAGTTTGCTAAGTTATGTGTGTGTGACCTTGACTGGGTGTTGCGTACGGCAAGTGGGGAATGTAACATTTCACCTGGTGGTCCAGGAGTAGATCTCCTTCTGAGTGCTGTCTGAAGCATTCTGAGTCTTTGAGAATCATTGGAACCATAAGTGAGTTCCCTGAAGCCCATGGAATAAGCAAAGCTAGGTGGAATGGGCCTTGACAGAGCTAGGAGGCAGGCCTATGGAGGAGTGTTACTTGATTGGTCAATTGATAAAAGGGGAGTGGCTTAGTCATATAAATATTCGCCATTTTAAAATTGGGTTCCATTTTAATTTGAAATCGTTACCTGTGGTTAGCTGTTGCTGGCTTCTGGTTGGGATTTCTTTTTCTTTGTCTTTCAGATGGATTCCATGGCTGAGAGTGATATGGCAGCGATCCTCGAGGGCGTGAAGGCGGCGATCCGGCAGCATGGCACAGCTTGGATGGAGCAGCAGCTGGGGGCAGCACTGAGCATGGCGGGTCCGTCGGCGGTGCCGGCGCGGAGGACTTCGCGCCGGACCAGGCCTCCACAGCGATTGAGCCCTGAGGCCGGTGCTGGCGCGGTTAGGAGCCGCAGCCCGTCAGCAGGCAGGACAAGGACCGGCAATAGGAGATGTGGCGGCCGGGCTAGGATCCGCGGAGGTAGCGGCCCGGAGGCGACCGCGCAGCAAGGTCGGCAAGCAGCATCTGAGGTGTGCGGTCAGGACAAGATGGCGCCGAGGAACTCGAAGGCAGCGGGCTCGTTATCAGCAGCGGGTCCCGTTGGGAGCAGGGAGCAGCCCGCAGGACGGAGTAAACGCGGTGAGTCGCCCCCTGGGTCAGTTAGGGCAAAAAGGGGTAAAAAACAGGGGTTGTCAAATGAGGCCCTCTTAACCCGTTCAGGTTCAGCGGACGATGGGGCAGCCAGTAAGGGCTTGGACAGCAGGGGACAGTCTGCACCTGCCACACATTCCAGGGCGGGTAGGGCGGCACCCAGAGCACGCAGCGGGTTGCAGCAAGTGAGGGCTAGGCCGCAAGCACCCCTTCCATCAGCGCAGCGGCCGCAGGTGACAGGCGATAGGACTGCTCATAGGGCGCTGGTGACGGGTGGCGGGGTCGCAGCAGGCAATGGCATGGCCCCCTCCAGAACTGGCACTGAGATGGGGCGCTGTAGGCCGGCAGATCAGCGGGCGGGCAGGGAAGGCCGTGCTCAGGATAGGTCGGACAGCCCCGTTAGTTGGCGCAGGGACAGGGGGGGTGATAGGGGATCCCGTCATCGCTCCAGGAGTAACCGGCGGAGCAGACAGCGCAGCAGCAGCGGGGAGTCGTCGGTTGGGCGTTACCGCGGCTCACCCGTTCGGGGTCCAGTCTCGTGGGGGAGTGCATCCAGGTCGGCGAGCCGGGGCTCTCCTGACAGGCGAGACAGAAGTTCGTCCGGGGACAGGTGTGGCAGACAGGGTCGGCAGGCCAGGAGTAGCAGTACGCATAGAAGCGCAAGGGTTGAGGTTAGGGAGGATTTGGGTTCTGAAGACGGCCTCCCCAGTTGTGCTTCTTTCGCCCACAGGTCATTGGATGTCGGGTCAGCGGGCCGTAGGAGGCCTAGGGACGGCGGAGAATTCGCAGCAGCATCGCCAGGCCCATCGCATGGCGGAGTTCGGGATGCAGCCCCAGGATCAGCAACACCTCGGGGTTTGGTCGGTGAGTTGCACAGTACACCACACTCTGGAGATTTATTAGAGGGTTTAAAATCTTTCCTTACATCTTGGAGTTCAGGGCTGGATAAGGGGGCTTCTTTTAGCAGGGCTTGGTTGCCAGGATCGTCGGGTTTGGGGTCGGGGGCGCTTCCGGTCCCCGAGCGGGCAGGGAGCGGGGCAGGTGAGTTGGCAGCAGCGTTAGGGGGGTCAGTAGCCTCAGAAGTGGCTGTGGAGAGGGACACGCTAGTGGGGGAGATTCCGGATGCAGCACGGCGGAACGTACACGTGTCGTTTGCGGGTCCGCTAGGGTGTCACCTTAAGATGGAAGTTAAAGAAAGGTTGTGGAAGGGTGAATTTGTGGAGATCTTCTCCCTTCTCCCTTTAGATGAGTACTTGGATTTGAAGGAGGAGGATAAAAAGGACGCTAAAAAAGAGGAGGAGGAAAAGCGGCGTCGGTATAGGAAAATCCCGAAAACTTTCGGGAATTGGTTGCGAGCATTTTGCATACTGGCGAGTGTGCTGGGGGAAAAGGCCCCTGAAAAATGTTCCCAGCTGTTTTGTTACTTAGACGGGGTGTGGGAGTCTTACCGCACGTATGGGGGGCTAGCCTGGTGGCGGTACGATGAGCAGTTTCGCCAGAGGCTATCAGCTAATCCAGGGATGAGGTGGGATCAGATGGACCTACCGTTATGGATGAAGCTGATGATGTCCCAAAAGGCGTCCCCCTTTCAAGGGGGGGCTGGCGCCGGTGCCTCTTCCACCGCGTCGGCTGCGCAAAGGAAGGGTTTTTGCTGGCTCTATAACGAGGGCCAATGTAAGTGGGGTGCCTCATGCCGCTTTAAGCATGAATGCTCCGGATGTGGAGGGGGGCACGGTTACAACAGGTGTTCCAAGCGGGGTAAGTCCGCAGCACCTAGCTCGGCCGGAGGGGCTTCGGCACCATCCGCTGCCGCTGGGTCGGTCACCAGTGAAGGTAGACGCGATGCTCCCGTGGCTAAACAGCTACGGTAAACGAGAGGATGCCTGTTTGTTGTTTGAGGGATTTACGAAGGATTTTATCATTCCCTTCCGGGAGCGGGTTGTGGCACCTTGTTTCCGTAATCTGCGCTCCGTTGGCGAACATCATGATGTAGTGTGTGAGAAATTGCTTCATGAGGTTCGCCTGGGCCGGATGGCGGGACCGTTTAAAGAGCCTCCGCTGCCCGATCTCAGGGTTTCCCCTCTAGGCTTAGTGCCAAAGAAGGAGGCGGGAAAATTTCGCCTCATCCACCACTTGTCATACCCGAAAGGGTCATCGGTCAATGATGACATTGACGGGGCTCTCTGTTCTGTTTCCTACGCATCATTCGACCAGGCGGTCGAGCTGGTAAGGGAGGCAGGACGCGGAGCGTTGTTGGCTGAGGCGGACATAGAAGCGGCTTTCCGCCTTTTGCCCATTCACCCAATGTGTCACCACTTATTGGGTTGTTTTCTCGATGACAGCTATTTTGTGGATCTGTGTCTACCCATGGGTTGCTCCATTTCATGTGCGTACTTTGAGAAATTTAGTACGTTCGTGGAATGGGTAGTGAGGAAGGAGGCGGGCACCAAGTTTGTGGTCCATTATTTGGATGACTTCTTGTGCGTGGGGCCGGCCGGCTCCGACGCTTGCCGTTTCAGGTTGCGGTGTCTTGAGTGGGTTAGCCAGGTTTTTGGGATACCTCTGGCTCGCGACAAGACCGTGGGGCCTGTTACTTGCCTTAGTTTCCTAGGACTTGAGATTGACACGGTCGCCGGGGAATGTAGGTTGCCAGCGGATAAGTTGGAGTCCCTGCGCGACGCTATTTCAGAGTTGCGGGGGGCAAGGAAGGCGACCCTGCGGGATATACAATCGCTGTTGGGATGGTTGAATTTCGCTTGTCGCATTATTCCGGTGGGTAGGGTGTTTAACCGGTTCCTAGCCAAAGCCACGGCGGGAGTGCGGTCACCTCATCATTTTATTAGAGTCACCGCTCCGATCAGGGAGGACTTGGGGGTATGGGAGACCTTCCTGAAGGATTTTAATGGGAAGGTCTTTTTCAGGGAAAAGTGTGTTGAATCGCCCGAGTTGGAATTCTTTACCGATGCATCTGGGAGTGTAGGTTTCGGGGCCTACTTCGCGGGTCAGTGGTGTGCGGAAAGATGGCCTGAAAAGTGGGCAGTCAGCCCGCTGATTCGGAACTTGGCTTTTCTCGAGCTGTTCCCATTGGTGGTGGCACTCTCTTTGTGGGGCCAGGTTTTACGCAATAGGAGAGTGGTTTTCTTTACTGACAACATGGCTGTTGTGGAGGCGGTGAACAATCTGTCAGCGTCCTCGGTCCCAGTGGTTCGCTTGCTTCGCCGGTTTGTTTTGTACTGCATGCAGTTAAACATTGTTTTTCGTGCACGTCATGTCCCAGGTTTCTTAAACGTAATTGCGGATGCTCTTTCTCGCTTTCAGTGGGAAAAGTTTCGGGCGGAGGCTCCGACCGCGCAAAAGGAGGGTCTGCCATGTCCGGATCTGATGTGGCGGCTCGGGACATCTTGCTTGGAAGACTGATCAGGGATTCGTTGGCTCCGGGCACGTGGGCAGCGTATAGTAAAGTGTGGGAAAGGTGGGACGAAGCAGTAGGCTGTACAGGGGACATGGTATCGGCAAAGGTACGTCTCGAGACTCTATTATGGTTGCTTTGCCGGCTGTTCGCAGGGGGTGCTTCCCCGGCGGTGGTTGGTCGGAACTTGGCAGCCCTAGCGTTTCTCTTCAAGCTCCGTGGGTGGGAGGATTTGACAAAGTCGTTTATTGTGCGGCAGGCAGTTAAAGGTTATCGCAAGGGGAAGTCTGTCCCTGACAGTAGGAGGCCGGTGTCTTTCACGGTGCTTCTGCAGCTTCTGGGGGTCTTGCCAAGTTTGTGTTTTTCGCTGTTTGAGGTCTTGCTATTTAAGGTGGCTTTTGTATGGGCCTTTTTCGGGGCATTTCGGGTGAGTGAGATTGTAAGTGGGAGTAAGCTTAGGCAAGGGGGTCTTCAGTTCGAGGACGTGGACTTGAGGGTAGCAGAAGTAGCTATTCGGCTACGGCGCTCAAAGACTAATGTCTTTGGGAGAGGTCGGACGATTAAGCTGTCTGCTATACCTCAGGGGGAGGCTTGCCCGGTGGGCTGTGCTCAGCGATATGTGGAAGTCCGCCCTGAAGGGCGGGGTTCCTTTTTTCGCCACGCTGACGGCTCGTATGTTGTCGAGGTTCCAATTCACCAGGGTCTTTAAGTTGGGTTTGGAGCGCTTGGGCATGGATCCCTCGCAATTTGGCACCCACTCGTTCAGGATCGGGGCTGCCACAGAGGCGGCGAGATTAGGCTTGGGGGACGAGTTGGTTAAGAAAATTGGGAGATGGGAATCGCTTAGATTCCGTTCATATGTACGACCTGACCTGTTGTTATAAATCAAGTTGATGCTTTGGCGGTACAATCCAGGTTGGCCGTGGTTATAAGTTATTTCTTTTCTTTTCAGGTGGAGTCGCATGGATAGTAGGCCACTCATATGTCTACTGGGCTGAACGGAGGGCTGCAGTTCGGAGACAAGGCACGCAGCTCGGCTTTCCGTTGGATATGTTACGTGTGTTGTGGTTTGGTTTTCGTGGTTATGGTTGGAGAGATACGTGTTTGGATTTATTCCGGAGGATAGGGCAAGGGGAAGTCCCCGAGTTCATATTGTTCCACACAGGGGGGAATGATTTTGGGTTGGTCCCGCAAAGGGAATTAGTTCGTGGGATTAAAAGGGACTTGGATAAGTTGAGGTCTTTGATCCCCGGGGTGGTTATTGTTTGGTCGGAAACGGTGCCGCGTTTCCATTGGCGTCATGCGAGGGATTTCGCAGCGATGGCAAGATATAGACGGAAGTTCAATAAGTTGTTGGCGATTTTTATTAAGAGATCTGGGGGGGTAGTTGTGCGGCACAGGGAGCTGGAGGATATGTTACCGGGATACTTCCGGCGTGATGGGGTTCAGTTGTCTGAGGTGGGTTTGGATTTTCTTAATTTGGGCTTTCAGGATGGTTTGCGGCAGGCTTTGTTTATTCGGGGTGGGGGCGCCCAGGAGGCTTGAGGGGTCAAGCTCTGTGCTGTGGCGGGGGATGGTTTAGTTTAATTGGGGGTAGGTCGGTTTTTGGTAAGTGGGATAGGTCAAGAGGAATACTTACCTTTAGATTTGGTGGTAGGTTCGAGCTCGGCGGTAGCTACGAACCTGGGGGTGTAGGGGTGTCTCGGTATGCCCCTACACTGGAAATGGATGCCCTTGGTGGCTGGGACAATGGTGTAGGGGTGTCTTGGTATGCCCCTACAGTGGAAAGGGATGCCCTTGGTGGCTATGTGATGGTGTAGGGGTGTCTTGGTATGCCCCTACTGTGAAATGGGATGCCCTTGGTGGCTATGATAATAGTGTAGGGGTGTCTCGGTATGCCCCTACAATTGGAAATGGTTGCCCTGGGTGGCTGTGTTAATTGTTTATGTTATTTATGATATGTTACATTGTTATATGGTATTATGTAAATATGTTTGAGGTCATTGTCTGGGTATTTAGTTATGGTAATTGGGGGAATGTCTTTTCAAATGTTGGTGACAATGACCTCTTAAATTTTATACTTTAATTTTATATATTTATGTAATTAATAAAGCCGTGGAATATTTTTGCCAAATAATCCTTGTGTCTGTGTTTATTGGAGGTTAATTGGTTATAACTGGAATAGGCCAAAGAGACGACAATGCGCATGTCATGAAGCCCATGGAATAAGCAAAGCTAGGTGGAATGGGCCTTGACAGAGCTAGGAGGCAGGCCTATGGAGGAGTGTTACTTGATTGGTCAATTGATAAAAGGGGAGTGGCTTAGTCATATAAATATTCGCCATTTTAAAATTGGGTTCCATTTTAATTTGAAATCGTTACCTGTGGTTAGCTGTCCCGCCCACCCTCCCTGGTTTAGTGGGTTAATGGTTAAGATTTATGACTCTCCCGTTTTGTCACGGCGGCGGGGGATGGTTTAGTTTAATTGGGGGTAGGTCGGTTTTTGGTAAGTGGGATAGGTCAAGAGGAATACTTACCTTTAGATTTGGTGGTAGGTTCGAGCTCGGCGGTAGCTACGAACCTGGGGGTGTAGGGGTGTCTCGGTATGCCCCTACACTGGAAATGGATGCCCTTGGTGGCTGGGACAATGGTGTAGGGGTGTCTTGGTATGCCCCTACAGTGGAAAGGGATGCCCTTGGTGGCTATGTGATGGTGTAGGGGTGTCTTGGTATGCCCCTACTGTGAAATGGGATGCCCTTGGTGGCTATGATAATAGTGTAGGGGTGTCTCGGTATGCCCCTACAATTGGAAATGGTTGCCCTGGGTGGCTGTGTTAATTGTTTATGTTATTTATGATATGTTACATTGTTATATGGTATTATGTAAATATGTTTGAGGTCATTGTCTGGGTATTTAGTTATGGTAATTGGGGGAATGTCTTTTCAAATGTTGGTGACAATGACCTCTTAAATTTTATACTTTAATTTTATATATTTATGTAATTAATAAAGCCGTGGAATATTTTTGCCAAATAATCCTTGTGTCTGTGTTTATTGGAGGTTAATTGGTTATAACTGGAATAGGCCAAAGAGACGACAATGCGCATGTCATGTAAACTGCACCAGCATGGGATTTAGACCATGGGTCGTCAACCTGGTCCCTACCGCCCACTAGTGGGCGTTTTAGGATTTCAGGTGGGCGGTAGGGATTTCCAGGTTTTGACGACCTGACGACCAGACGACCGGGCGGACGGGCGCGAGCCGGCGGTACCCCTGCGACTGGGTACCGCCGTGACAAATTGCGGCTCCGGCCCGCGCGGCAAACCGCCGGGGCTGCATATGGAGGGGTCCATCGGGTGGCCCATGCTGTCAGGGCCACCCGATGGATGTGGATTGTGAGGGGGCCCGGTCAGCGCTGGGCGCTTTAACAGCGCGACCGGGCCCCCTGTGATGACATCGCAGAGCTGGGAGGAAGTGACTGCACATCACTCCTCCCAGCTAACCCTGAGAGCCGCGCGGGAGGAAGACCAGGGAGTCAGAGTGGGAACTCTGACTCCCATCCACCTGAGCCACCACTGGACCCCAGGGAAAGTCACCCTCCTGAATCTAAAAGGTAGGAAACAGGAGGGTGACTTAAATATAATGTGTGTGTGTGTGTGTCTTTGTATGTATGTCTTGTGTGTGTGTGTGTGTGTCTGTATATATGTGTGTCTTGTGTGTGTGTATGTATGTGTGACTGTCTGTTGGTATGTGTGTCTTGTGTGTCTGTATGTATGTGTCGTGTGTGTGTGTATCTATGTGTCTGTATTTGTGTATCTATGTGTCTGTATTTGTGTATGTGTGTCTGTATGTGTGTTGTGTGTGTGTGTATGTATGTGTTGTGTGTGTGTATGTATGTCGTGTGTGTGTATGTGTCGTGTGTGTGTGTATGTATGTGTCGTGTGTGTGTATGTATGTGTCGTGTGTGTGTATGTATGTGTATGTGTGTGTATGTGTGTGTGTATGTGTGTATGTGTGTGTGTATTTGTCATGTGTGTGTGTATGTATGTGTCGTGTGTGTGTATGTATGTGTGTCATGTGTGTGTCTGTATGTGTGTCGTATGTGTGTCTGCATGTGTGTCTTGTACGTGTGTCTTGTACGTGTGTCTGTCTGTTATAGTGGACTATATAGTAAGTGGGCTACCTAGCTCAGCCTTCCTACTGGGCATTGCTACAAGGAAGGTTAAAAAATAGAAAAAAAGGGGAAAAAAAAGTGGGGAGGGGAATTGAGGAGGGAGAGGAGATGAGCTGACGCACAAGAAAAATCATAGAGAGATAATATGAGAAATCATATTATGCGCAAACAGAGAAGTCGTCTGAATATCACTGAAAGAGACCTTAGTTTGTTCCTTACGAAAATCGAACCAGATATCAAATATTTAGTCTCGCAGCATCAACCTCAAGGATCTCATTAATCACTAGTAAAGGTAATTTCAATTTACTTTATTGTTTTCTCATTACACTTTATAAAGTTAAAAACCTTATAAACCTGCATTAAGTAGAAATAAAAAGATAAATGTACGTACATTTATTTTTTGTAAAACACCCTCCTTTCTAAAAAATATTCCGCATTTGCGCGAAAACTGGTGGGCGGTAAGGAAATTTTTTCAACCAAAAAGTTGCATTAGTGGGCGGTAGGTAAAAAAAGGTTGACTACCACTGATTTAGACCATACACACCCTGAATTTTTGCAAGAGGGCATAGAGCCAGTCAGGAAGACCTTTTAATCTTCCTCTCGGCCTATGCAGACCTCTCGCACACCTCTCCCTCGGTTACCAGATTAATCTCAAATTTTCCTTATATTAGATGTACAGTTAATAGTTTTTACTATTTGATTACATTGTTTTATGTTTTTTTATTTGTATGGAGGTTAAATAAAGAGAAGATTATTTTATGATTTACTTTTTCTATGGTGGAGTGCAATATTTGCTTTATATCTGCGGTAAGCTTTTATAATTAACAACAGTTGATAAATATTAGTAGCTCTTTTCCAAGCTTTTTGCAACTGTAATCTACAGTTAGTAAAATGTACCAACTGATAGCAATCATTACAAAGCAATTTCCTTTGTGAAAAGTGAAAAAAGTATGCACTAATAAACTACAACCAATGATATAGTTGATTCTTTCAGTGCCGCAGTGTAGAGCAGTGCAATTCTCAAAAAATATAGATGCAGAAATGGTCGTTTGTCTTTGTATGGGTAAAATGAAACGTTAGATAATCTGATCAGTTCAGATATGGCATTCTTAAGTTCTAGCACAAAGTCTGCATACCTGCCAAGATTACCTGCCCACCATCAGGGCCGGACTGGCCCACCGGGATACCGGGAATTTTCCCGGTGAGCCGCGGTACCTGGGGGCTGCTCTGAACAAGTATGTGCCACCGGGTGGCCGGTCCGGTGGCACATACTCTGAAGGGGCCGGTCGGCGGCCGCATTCCGCGCTGGAGCCGCCGGACCGGGTGGCAGCCTCGCCGGTCCGGCGGCACTGCTTTCACTAATGCAGACACGCTGAGGGCTGATGGAGGAGGGAGGAGCATGTCTCTGTACCATGCTCCCTCGCGGTTCCCACTGTTCTGTCAGAATACTATACCTCGTCAGATTTCTATACCGGAAGTGACGCGGCCGCACCGGATGTGACGGAGCCGCACCGGACCTGACGTTTCGGAGCAGGAGAAGGAGGAGCAGAGCGCCGCGCAGGCGCAGAAGAACAGGTAGGATTATTTTTTTATCACGGTGTTCTGTCAGAATACTATACCTCGTCAGATTTCTATACCGGAAGTGACGCGGCCGCACCGGATGTGACGGAGCCGCACCGGACCTGACGTTTCGGAGCAGGAGAAGGAGGAGCAGAGCGCCGCGCAGGCGCAGAAGAACAGGTAGGATTATTTTTTTATCACGGTACAGAGATGAGGACGCGTACTGCGCATGCGCGAAGAACACACTGCGCCTGCGCTTGGAGCCACAAGGGGGGGGAGGTAGGGCATCTAATGGGACAGCGCGCGTGCGCACCAGCGGGCAGGGAGATCGATTCTGCCGAATATTCATTCGATCTCCCTGCCCCACACTGCGCACGCGCCACCCAGCCAGGACAGCCTCGGACACCGCGCATGCGCACTGAGGGGGTATAGAAATCTGATGGCCATATCTTCTGCTAAGAAATCTCCTACCCCCGAGTGCGCATGCGCGGTGTCTGCATTCTGACATCTCTCAGGTAAGCCTCGCTCCCAACACTCTCAGCCATCAGGGGGGACTGTGCTGTATTGGGGGTAACTTGCAGTATGGGGGGGGGGGTTCTGGACAGTATTGGGGGGGACTGTACAGTATTGGGGGGGGGCTGTGCTGTATTGGGGGGACTGGACAGTATTGGGGGGGGGCTGGACAGTATGGGGGGACTGTGCAGTATTGGGGGGGTCTGGACAGTATTGGGGAGAACTTTGCTGTATTGGGGGGGACTGTACAGTATTGGGGGGGCTGTGCTGTATTGGGGGGGACTGGACAGTATTGGGGGGGTCTGGACAGTATTGGGGGGGTCTGGACAGTATTGGGGGGGGACTGTGCAGTATTGGGGGGGTCTGGACAGTATTGGGGGGGCTGTGCTGTATTGGGGGGGGTCTGGACAGTATTGGGGGGGTCTGGACAGTATGGGGGGGGACTGTGCAGTATTGGGGGGGTCTGGACAGTATTGGGGGGAACTTTGCTGTATTGGGGGGGCTGTGCTGTATTGGGGGGGACTGGACAGTATTGGGGGGTCTGGACAGTATGGGGGGGACTGTGCAGTATTGGGGGGGGTCTGGACAGTATTGGGGGGAACTTTGCTGTATTGGGGGGGACTGTACAGTATTGGGGGGGAATGTGCAGTATTGGGGGGGTCTGGACAGTATGGGGGGGACTGTGCAGTATTGGGGGGGTCTGGACAGTATTGGGGGGGACTGTGCAGTATTGGGGGGGTCTGGACAGTATGGGGGGGACTGTGCAGTATTGGGGGGGTCTGGACAGTATTGGGGGGGACTGTGCAGTATTGGGGGGGTCTGGACAGTATTGGGGGGGGACTGTGCAGTATTGGGGGGGTCTGGACAGTATTGGGGGGAACTTTGCTGTATTGGGGGGGCTGTGCTGTATTGGGGGGGACTGGACAGTATTGGGGGGTCTGGACAGTATGGGGGGGACTGTGCAGTATTGGGGGGTCTGGACAGTATTGGGGGGAACTTTGCTGTATTGGGGGGACTGTACAGTATTGGGGGGGACTGTGCAGTATTGGGGGGGTCTGGACAGTATGGGGGGGACTGTGCAGTATTGGGGGGGTCTGGACAGTATTGGGGGGACTGTGCAGTATTGGGGGGGTCTGGACAGTATTGGGGGGGACTGTGCAGTATTGGGGGGGTCTGGACAGTATTGGGGGGAACTTTGCTGTATTGGGGCGGCTGTGTTGTATTGGGGGGGACTGGACAGTATTGGGGGGTCTGGACAGTATGGGGGGGACTGTGCAGTATTGGGGGGAACTTTGCTGTATTGGGGGGGACTGTACAGTATTGGGGGGGCTGTGCTGTATTGGGGGGGTCTGGACAGTATTGGGGGGGGCTGTGCTGTATTGGGGGGTCTGGACAGTATTGGGGGGACTGGACAGTATGGGGGGGTATGTGCAGTATGGGGCGGTCTGTGCTGTATATTGGGGCTGTCTGTGCTGTGTATTAGGGGGCTGTGCGTTAGATGTGGGGGGGTTGTGCGTTAGATGTGGGGCCTGTGTGTTATATGTGTACAGCCCTGGTTTGACTACAAATCATTTTGTTTCAGAAATCTCAGACGCCATGGCCTGCTTTTTGCTAAGAAAGCCCAGCTATCTAGTCACTCACCAGGGGTGGATGAGAAACTGCACCCCAGCCAGAGGGACTGCCCCACATCTGCAACCAAAACTGTCTGTCACTGAATTCTGTAATCTCCGTGACATTGTGCATTGTGTATGTATGGTACTCCCAATTCTTATATTTAATACGGTGTGTCTCTCACAATCTTTGTGTCTGTCTGCTGTAAATATGTGGCACGCAAGTCTGCATGCACGGTGTCTGTTATGCCATTTTACTCTAACCATTATATTTTTGTGTGTGTCACAACTCTGCCAAGCATGTTCTCCTATGGGGCACGAAGTACATAAAGAGGAATGAAGAAGTCCACGTTTGAGGCTCGCGTCCAGGGTGGATTATTGAAGTGCCATCTGACAAGTGACAAGTTTCTTCTGTTTGCACGGCGACTTCAACATTGTGTACTGTGATCAGAGGTAGGTAACCGTAGGCAGTCCACATGCTGTGAATTACATCTTTGCCAGCATTATGGGAGGTGTAGTCCAAAACATCTGGAATACCGAATGTGTATGAATGAAAAGTATGGTGTGTGTGAATGGTCAGTAACAAGGGTTGAAGCCTTGACGTGGCGTTACTGCTCACATGTGTATTCATGTGCCAATTCAACCTATGTGAGTCACTGTAATACTTATAAGGTAACCAAAAGTACTGTGATTGTGGAGAATGAAACGCCTGTATCACCTACACACTGCTTACACTGTGACCTTATCTCCTAAACACGGCTTACACTGTGACCGTATCTGCTATAGACTGCTTACACTGTGACCGTATCCCATAAACACTGCTCATACTGTGACCCTATCGCCTAAACACTGCCCATACTGTGACCGTATCTCCTAAACACTACTCATACTGTGACCGTATCTCCTAAACACTACTCATACTGTGACCGTATCTCCTAAACACTGCTTACACTTAATTAACAGGTTATCGTTAATTCAAGACAAATTACTGTAAATGTAAAAATTGTTAAGAGTTTTAATCTTTTTAAAAGTTGCAATATACAAAAGTCAAACAATATTTTATTTCCAATTTAACAAAAAAGTGAAAAAGTATGTTATCCATTAATTAATTACATAATAATTGCACATGTGGCCGAATATCAGATATTGTTATTGTCAACCCCCTCTTACTCTGTCACCCCCCCCTCTCACTTTGTCACCTCACCTCATCACACCCTGTCACCCACCACACTACGTCACCCACTCTCACTCTGTCATCCCTACTTTCATCCTGTCCACCCCATATCTTACTGTCACCTCACCACCCCCTCTCACCCACCACACTAAGTCATCCCCCTCACACTATGTCCCCCCCCTACTGTCACTCACCCTGTCATCCCCCTCTCATTCTGTCATCCCCTCTCACCCTGTCACCTCTCCTCATCCCCCTCTCACTCTGTCATCCCTCCTTCCACCCTGTCACCTCACCAACCCCTCTCACCCACAACACTAAGTCATCCCCCTCACACTGTCACCCCCTCCCCCCCCTTACTGTAACTAACCCTGTCATCCCCCTCTCATTCTGGCACCCCCTCTCACTCCGTCATCCCTCCTTCTACCCTGTCACCTCACCACCCCTCTCACAGACCACACTAAGTCATCCCCCTCACACTATGCCCCCCCTTACTGTCACTCACCCTGTCATCCCCCTCTCATTCTGTCATCCCCTCTCACCCTGTCACCTCTCCTCATCCCCCGCTCACTCTGTCATCCCTCCTTCCACCCTGTCACCTCACCACCCCCTCTCACCCACCACACTAAGTCATCCCCCTCACACTATGTCCCCCCCCTACTGTCACTCACCCTGTCATCCCCCTCTCATTCTGTCATCCCCTCTCACCCTGTCACCTCTCCTCATCCCCCTCTCACTCTGTCATCCCTCCTTCCACCCTGTCACCTCACCAACCCCTCTCACCCACAACACTAAGTCATCCCCCTCACACTGTCACCCCCTCCCCCCCCTTACTGTAACTAACCCTGTCATCCCCCTCTCATTCTGGCACCCCCTCTCACTCCGTCATCCCTCCTTCTACCCTGTCACCTCACCACCCCTCTCACAGACCACACTAAGTCATCCCCCTCACACTATGCCCCCCCTTACTGTCACTCACCCTGTCATCCCCCTCTCATTCTGTCATCCCCTCTCACCCTGTCACCTCTCCTCATCCCCCGCTCACTCTGTCATCCCTCCTTCCACCCTGTCACCTCACCAACCCCTCTCACCCACCACACTAAGTCACTCACCCTTTCATCCCCCTCTCATTCTGTCATCCCCTCTCACCCTGTCACCTCTCCTCATCACCCCCATCACACTGTCACCCCCCTCTTACTCTTTCACTCTCACCCCCCCTCACTGTCACATCTATTCTCACACGGGCACCACTCTCCGCACTTTGGCACCTCCCTCCATACACACGGTCAACACTCTGGCACCCTCCTGCTCTTTTACACTCACCCTGCCACCCCCTGAAGGCAATCATTATACACACTGTCATAAGACAGAGCTTTGCCATAAACTCAGTGCCAAAGGCCACAGGCAGTACACAAACATACACTTGCTCAGAGAAACATACATACAGATACAAGGATACTCACTGCCAGACACACACTCAGGTAGACATTGCAACGATGTAAACAGAGACTAGCTCTCTGTATCCAGTGCTGGAAGCTCCCCCATCAATATATTTACAGCTTCTTATACACAAAGTCAACTGCTATTTTTTTTTTCCTTTTCAATAATGGTGTTCGTGGTGGCCTCATGTATGAGTTTCGACTAAAGCCTCGCCAAGTCTAGAGCCGCCACTGTAGTACAGCCCTTCAATATCCATCTTATGCAGGGACTGCTCAAATGGGTTTGCTCCTTCCCTCTGGAACTGTAAAAATAAAAAATAGTTACAACTCACCACATCGTAACCAGAAAGCATATTACAATGTACTAATTTTATATTATAACAAACTACAATTTCAATGTTGAGGATTGGAGGCGTAGAATAGAAAGAATGGTAGAGCTTTTTAAATTTTGAATACAAGCATCTCTGTGACCCCTTTTAGTTTGTTAGAAATACCCAACAGTTTAAACATAGCGCAATCTGATAGTAAATAGTTCAAGTATCCACCATCGGCTGCCATTGTTAATACATAGACATTTTAGAGGGCTCTCAGTAAAATTAAAATGGTCAGAAATTTGGCAGGGAACTTTTTTGTAAAATTCAATATTGGTTAAAAAAAAGGTTTTTTCCCACCATTTTTTGAAGCTCAGCTTTGGCTCTAACTTAATCATTTCCTGACATTTAGGAGTATTCTGTATAACCTGCTATGTGGGGGGAGAACAAACCGCGTGTAGCTGCAACGCTGCACCTAACCAAATAATTGAACAGGTTTTACATTATGGTAGATCATGTTAAAATGACATTGAATGTGTATTGTCACTTAAAACGTTTTTTGGGAGTGATTTAATAATAAACACATTTCTAGCAAGATTGGATCCATGAGGATTTAGAGTATGAATACATATTTATTTGCCTGATAAATATTTCATGCAGTGTGTGATATAACTGACCTTTATACTGGAGTAGGGCAGACGATATTTCCAGTCGAGCATTAGCTACATCTTCTGCAGAGGTCTTCACTGCCTGTATGGTTCTGGTCTGAAGAAACTCCTTGGCAAACTGTAATACATTATTACATTTGTAACAGCAATTCACATGTATGATGAATAGCTTTTACAATGGTACATGAATGTTTACCATCAAGATCAAAACTCCACAGCTGCTGGAATCCTCCTGGTTGCTGTGATGCAAAACATGGATATTCCATTGGGCTACTTCTTCTTCAGGAATATACTTCTCCAAGAACATACTATGAAAAAATAACAAGAAATTACACATAAGTTTTAATTGAACGTTGTGCACATCAGTTTAAGTGAAAAAAACTTTTTCCCAATACACACTCACCTCCAGTTGTGCTGTACTTTGCATACATAATTATGTTCATTTCCTAGTGGGTCCATTAGCACAATAACCTTCTTTGACATGATGACAATCTAAAAGATAATTCGGGAAAACACAAAATTTTCTTTATGACATTCATATTATTGGTGTATACAGCAGGTGTGTTCTGCGGTGTCAGAGGGATGTAGGTAAATATCTGTATATGTAACATAATTACATGAATTATAAAAGCACATGATAACACAAGTAAAGAAAGGTTAATTAACGTAGTCATATAGTAAATACCACTAGAATCCAGTGAGCCCCGAAGTTCACAGGGCACAGCCAGAGATCTTCCACAGGAATCCTCATCTGAAGAATACAGAGAAATCATTTTGTTTGTATTTTTTATAACATAAAATTGCATAACGAGGCAACAATGTGATTATTTGCTGAACTCATTACCATATGCTTACCCAGATTCCCCTGCAGTAGTAATATCACTGCGAATTTAAGATTTCTGTGGGAAAAGCAAGTCTTATGGCTTGACAGGTGTGTGTAGATCTGTGTTTAACAAAGCACTGACACATTATAAATACACATCTCTCTCTCTATGTATAATATGTGTGTGTGTGTGTATATATATACAGTAGTAGTAGAAGGCAGTAGTAGTCAGAGTTGTGATAGGAGCACTTGGGCTGTGACTCCCAAGTTAGGGGAGTGACTTCAACAGATTCCAGGTGGGACATCTGAGATCGCTGTCCAGAAGAGAAGATATTGCGCAGAACCCTTCAACTCCCAGGCCGTTGGTAGAGGACCCGAGAATGAGGAATAAACATAACAACCAGGAGAGGGTGAGAAAATCTATTTTATTTTTGTTAATGTGTGTGCGTGTGTGTGTATGAATAGCAGTTATTGAGACAAATAACTAACCTTTCCAAGTCTATCCAATTTTCCAGAAAATAATGCCGATGAAACTACTGCATCGAACTGGTGAATAGGTTCCTGTTTAAAAAGATTCAGAGTAATAATGTAGAATAACAATGCAACAAACATACAACACAAGCATACACTAAGTCACACTTGCCTGATGCTTTCCAATCAGGTGATGAAGGTATGCATCAATCACCTGCAATATAGAGAAATAAAAATAAACAATTTTTTATTAGAGAATTTTGCTTTTTATACATTTTCTCCAGTGCAGACTCTTACCCCATCAACCAGCCACTCTGTCCCATGCAGTGTTTTGAAAGACGACTTATATAGTTTGACTTGTCCGACAATAGCTTCCACCAGGTCGTCATCTTCAGCACTCCACAGCCCTTTAAATGGAGGGGGGAAAAAACAAGAAACTTAAACCGCACTTAAGTTATTGTACTATTGGGACCCAAAGCTAATACAGGTCGAGTATGCCTTATCTTAAAATTCTAAAGTATTGGTTCCAAATACAGCAGCCATTCTGCATGAGCTCTCCTCATATATGCAAATATTCCTACATCAAAATAACCTATGTTCAAAAGCATTTGTGATAAGGGTGTCACTCAACCTGTATAGGTTCTTTGGTATAGTATTAACTTGTAGGGCTAATAAAACAAGAACATAATGCCAAACAGCGGCAACTATAAACAAGGGCCAGAATGGCCAACTGAATGAAAGGCCAGACCAACAGGGCACGGCCAATTGAATGACCAACAGGGTCTAAATAGAAAATGAAGACCTTTGCAAATGCTACCTCTGTCTTCCATGCTCTGCTGTAAATTCAAAGATGCAGAAGGCTTTAAAAAAAAACAATATTAAATTTAAGCAACTACATTTAAAAAAAATATTGTACAAACAGAAAGAATATGCTGGGGATACAGAACAAGCACACTACATGCAATATATGTGTATGCAAGCTATTCAGGTAGGGAGTTTGGTTGTACCTCCGTAGTGCTATCCTGTCTCTTCTGGGCAAATTGAATCACCGAGGTCCTTTCACTTTGCTGCCCGGGGCATGTTGCTTGTTTACTCCTTCTATATGGCTTTATGTGGTTAATATTAATCTTGTTTTTCAGAATAACACCGGCATAATTTGCCAATTTAACCAAATTGCCATAAAGCTCCTTGATGACATATGGGCCAAGGAAGTCAGGTTCAATTCTTCCACCTTTTCGACCACGCTTCCTCATGTTGTAGAGGAGAACCTCGTCGCCAACACTGTAGTTTAAATGCCTGTATTTTTTCTGTACTCTATTGGCATACGCTACCTTCTGCTTTTCTTGCGACTTGGCAATGTTCTCCAGCGTTTCTTTTTCTCTCGACTCCCTCGATGACTTCCTCTCCTCCATATATGTCACATAATTCATCTCCCCCGGCAGAACGATATTTGAAAGCTGGAAAACAAATTGTTTAACCCCTTCACGACGGGTGACGGACGAGGTCCGTCATCCTGGGGATGCCCTTAACGACGGGTGACGGACCTCGTCCGTCACGCGGTAAAATTAACCCCAGATCGCCGCAATCGCGGCGATCGTGGGGTTAATGGTGCTCCGGTCTGCCTCTGCATTAGAGGCAGACCGGGAGCACCGGATCGGGCTGTCCCAGCTCATGTGCCCGCTCTGACAGCATGTCAGAGCGGGCACATGTGCTCTGTATACTCACCTCCGCCTCCCTGCACTTCCGGGTTCACTGTGAAGTGCAGGGAGCCGGATCAGTGATGATCCTGCCCCCTGGTGTTAAAAAAAAAAGTTAAATTAAAATCCCACCCCCCTTTACCCATATTAATAAAAAATTAACCCCTTCCCTGCCAAATGATCACTGACTACAGTGATCAATTGGCAGGGATTACATTTTAATATGATCTGATTTTTTTTTTAACCCCTGAGGGTTAATTCTTTTTTTTTTTTAACCCTCAGGGGTTAAATTTATTTTATTAATTAATTTAAATATTTTAAAATGATAAATTTAGCTAGCTGGGGAGGGTGGAAGTTAGTGGGGAATTGGGGGATTTAGTGTTAGGCTAACTAGGGGTTAACGTTAAAAAAAGTTTTAAAATAAGCTTTAAAAAGTTAAAAAATTAAGTTAAAAAAAAGTTTTAATAACGTTTAAGTAAAAAATAAAAAAAAAATAAACCCTTTACCCAGTCCAAATAAAAATTAACCCCTTACCTGCCAGTCTATCACTGCCTACAGTGATCAAAATACAGATCACAGTATTATACTGTGATCTAATTTTTTTTTAACCCCTGACGATTAACTTTTATTTATTTTTTAACCCTCAGGGGTTAAATTAATTTAATTAACTAATTTAAATATTGTATAATTAAATATTTTGCTAGCTGGGGTGGGTGGGAGTTATGGGAAAATGGGGAATTTACTGTTAGTGCTGCTTACTGCTAGTTAGGGGTTAACGGTAAAAGAAAAAGCTTAGAAAAATGTTAAATCTGTAAAAAAAATGTTTTACGAAAGTTTAGGAAACTTTAAAAAAATTAATAAGCAAAACAAAAGTTTAAAAAATAGTTTTAAAAAGTAAAAAAAGTTTTAAAAAGTTACAAAATTAATTTAATAACGCTCATTACCACTACACCTGGTACAAGCTAGCGGAAAAATGATCCCACGCTAAGGTTCAAAATATGCCTTTTGAAATACCCTGGGATGTCTTCTTTAAGAAATGGTATGGCTTTATGGGGTATTTGGATTATATAGCCTGGTAAAATACTCTAAAATGGGACATGGGCACAGCGTAAAAATTTAAAGTTTGAAAAAAAATGGAATGGCTGTGTCCCAAATGTGCCCCTCCGATGTCCACATATACCTGGCAAAGGTACATACGGGGGTATTTTTGTACTCAGCCGACATAGCTGAGCAACATATAAAGTATTATAGAGTGGTGGTACACATAAGGTTTGCAAAATATACTGTGCAAACTCACTTTGTGTGTCAAAAAGGCAGAAAAAACGCTTATTACCACTACACCTGGTACAAGCTAGCGGAAAAATGATCCCACACTAATTTTCAAAATATGCCTTTTGAAATACCCTGGGATGTCTTCTTTAAGAAATGGTATGGCTTTATGGGGTATTTGGATTATATAGCCTGGTAAAATACTCTAAAATGGGACATGGGCACAGCGTAAAAATTTAAAGTTTGAAAAAAAATGGAATGGCTGTGTCCCAAATGTGCCCCTCCGATGTCCACATATACCTGGCAAAGGTACATACGGGGGTATTTTTGTACTCAGCCGACATAGCTGAGCAACATATAAAGTATTATAGAGTGGTGGTACACATAAGGTTTGCAAAATATACTGTGCAAACTCACTTTGTGTGTCAAAAAGGCAGAAAAAACGCTTATTACCACTACACCTGGTACAAGCTAGCGGAAAAATTATCCCACGCTAAGGTTCAAAATATGCCTTTTGAAATACCCTGGGGTGTCTACTTTAAGAAATGGTAGGCCTTTGTGGGGTAGTTTGAATTTAAAACTTACGAAGATGCTTGGAAATTGCATATAGGCCCAGCGTCAAAATTCAAAGTTCTGTAAAAACTGATATGGCTTGGTCTCCAATATGCCACTGTAGCTTCACAAAATAGTGCCAAAGACATTCATTGGGGATGTCTTTTTACTCAGAAGACTTAGCTGAGCATAATTTGGGGGGTTTGAACTTAGTGGCACATATGAAATATACAAAATGCCCAGCAAAAATGCAATCCGTATGTAAAAAATGCACAAAATTATTTTTTACCACATACTTTGGCATGTAATGGTAAAAAAATGGGGGCATGTTAAGGCACAATATGCACCTTATGAGATACCCTGGAGTGTCTACTTTTACAAATGGTAGGCCTTTGTGGGGGTTTTTGAACAGTCAAACTGTTATAATACCCCAAATGGAAGCATAGGCTCATTAAATCCGTCTCTCAAAATTCTACTGTGAATACTGAAAAAGACAGGTCTCCTGTATGGCACTGTAGCTTCACGAAATAGTGCCATAGACATACAATGGGGGTGTCCTTTTACTCAGAAGACTTAGCTGAGCATAATTTTGGGGGTTTGAACTTAGTGGCACATATGAAATATACAAAATGCCCAGCAAAAATGCAATCCGTATGTAAAAAATGCACAAAATTATTTTTTACCACATACTTTGGCATGTAATGGTAAAAAAATGGGGGCATGTTAAGGCACAATATGCACCTTATGAGATACCCTGGAGTGTCTACTTTTACAAATGGTAGGCCTTTGTTGGGGTTTTTGAACAGTCAAACTGTTATAATACCCCAAATGGAAGCATAGGCTCATTAAATCCGTCTCTCAAAATTCTACTGTGAATACTGAAAAGGACAGGTCTCCTATATGGCACTGTAGCTTCACAAAATAGTGCCAAAGACATACAATGGGGGTACCGTTGTACTCAGCAGAAGTAACTGAACACATAATAAAACTTTGTACAGGAATAGCACACACCAACTTTACAAAATACACATGAGAAGTTCTTTGTTATACGTTTGTGTGCGAAAACCCCCCAAAAACACAATTTTACTCCAATATTTAGCAGAGGTTGGCGGTAAAATGGCTACGTAGAAAGTGTCAAAACAACCTTAGGTAAATAGCCTGTGATGTCTACTTTATATAAATATATACTTTTGTGTGGCAATTTTGTTTTATTTTATGGCTATTAGGCTTACAAGACAAACATACCAAATTCTAAAATCGCTCCACATTAAAATTTTATTTTACTCCTTGTGCTTTGTGACCTGTAACTACCAAAAAAAACTTAAAATCCCAGACACATTATATATTCTGTAAATCAGAACAAATAAATGAATTTATTTTTAATTACTTTCCTTAACCTGCACTAATTATGCACACATTATGATTGCAAAAACTGTAAAAAAAAACAATATTTTTCATTTTTTTTGCATTTTTCTGTATTTTTTTTATAATAAGTAAGCATTTATATATATATATGTTATATCAAATTAAAGCCCTTTCTGTCCTTTAAAAAACAGTATATAATATGTGTCGGTGCAATAAATGAGAGAGATGCAAATTGCAGTTGAACGCAAACAGCAAGAAAATGCAAAAATTGCTTGTGTCATTAAGCGTAAGTCAAGCTTCTGAAGCTCTGTCCTTAAGGGGTTAAATGGTAACACAATTCAGCATGAATGATTTTTTTTAAATAGAAATAATTTTTTATTTAAAAATCATCTTTCGTAGTACAGTTTTCAAGGAAAAAAGTAATTGATAGTTATGAAGATTAAAATGCTTACGGAAACAAGAAGAACATGTTTATTTGTATATGCACACTACCTTTAACCCCTTAAGGACCAAACCTCTGCAATAAAAAGTCATGTGACATGTGCATGTGCATGTGCAAGTGCATGTCATGTGTCCTTAAGGGGTTAAAGACAGTAAAGCAAAACTTTACCATATTATAGTTTATCAACAAATAACATTCAAATGTAATGTGCCACATAAGTTGAAAAAAAGCAAGTAGTTCGAATTAGGTGAGATCTGTATATACAAAACAATTAGTCCATGAAATATAGGCAAATATTTGACGGTGGACATGACAGACAGACATAAATAAATAAAAAACAGCTACCGGAAGATCAACAGGAACTTCAGCTGGGAAAACTGCCTCCCTCCCATACATCAGAACAAACGGAGAAAATTTGGTCGTTGTTTGGACCTTTGATCTGATGGCGAATAGTGTAGCTTCCAAATACACGTCCCAGTTGTTCTGCTTTTCATTTACCAATTTAGAGAGAGCTCTAGAATGAAAAAAAGAAAAACATTAACACCATTTACAAAACTCTACAAAGTAATGTGAAATTTATAGCTCTAATCACTAATCGAAACAATTAGTTCAAATAAAATCCTGAATGGAAAGTAAAGTTGAATGAAACTTACCTCTTAATAGTGTCATTTGTTTTCTCATCCAGCCCATTTGTCTGCGGATGATACGCCGCTGTCACGCTTCTTTCTATTCCTAGAACGCTGCACATCCGGTCATTAAGCTTCAAAAAAAAATAATTAAAAAAAAAAATACATACAGGTATGTCTCATTTTAAAAAAGTTAACTTAATCATTTGTACATGTATGGCACATGGAAAGTAAACATACTTGATTGACAAATTCTCTCCCCTGGTCAGAAAGGATCCTTTTTGGGCAACCATGTCGGTAGATCAGGGAACATAGATGACGTCCCACCTCGGCAGCAGTTTTTGACTTCAAAGGAAAAGCCTCTACCCACTTGGAGAAATAATCCGTGGCCGTTAAAATGTACAGGAAACCATCCACTGTCTTTGGGAAAGGGCCTGTCAGGTCAATCCCAACCAGCTCCCAGACAGCAGACACCTAATGCGATGAAAAAATAAATATATATTTATTTGTAATAGACCAATGTAATAATAACTTATGTTATTATATACTAGACATTTACCTTAATACACTGTAACGGCTGGGGAGCTAACAGAGGCTTTCCAACCGTCTGACACTTTGCGCATTCCTGGATCTGTAAGAAATCAGTTGTTAACCTGTGTAAAGCATTCATAAAAATTGCAAAACAAAAAAACTATTAGTGTGTACCCAGTTCTCAATATCTTTTGTCATTCCATGCCAAAAGAATCGTGAGGAGATTGCCAACCGCGTCTTGACAATTCCTGAATGTCCTCCAATTGGTGCAGAATGAAATTCTTCAAATATCCTTCTCGCTTCTTCTTCGAATTTTACGACTCTTTTGCTGCCGACTAAGACCTTTCCTTCTGTAATAAAAGGAAAAACTTCAAGAGCAACATTCTTCAAAAGCAACTAACCTTGCTTATATTGAAGATACTCACCCTTCAATGTATATTTGGCAGCGGCCTTTCTAAAGCATTGTCTCTGCGACTTATTATACCCGGATGGGTATTCTCCTGCTGAGAGGAATTGAAAGATTTCGTCATACTTCTTCTCCATACCTATAAATGTAGAACACCATTCTCGGGTAAACTATTACAATCTTTCACAGCCGTCATTAGCCATCTGCTCAGATTAATAAACAATCGACAAATGTAGACAATATAAAAACTACCCTAATTACCATAAGTAAACCATATCTAAAACTATCCCTTTAACATTGTAAAAGGAAAGATTCCCCACCACGCTGTGTAACGTCTGCTTACACTACACACTACATTGCAACAGATATAAATTAACTGCAAAGCATATGAGGAAAAAACTGTAAAGTGTGATAAATGTCACAACACAATATGAGTATTACTCACCGGCGGAGAAGCTAATCAGACCGGACACTGTTAGGCAAGAGATTAGCCTGTGAGGGGACAAATTAGCCTGTGAGGGGACAATAAGGATAGTGTTGTAAAATATGATATATTTCTCATGACGATATAGGAATTATTCACGGCTACACAGTCTGATAAGATCTGACACTGACAGGCAAGGGATGGATTCAAATACAAAGTCGTTGAGGGGACAATATAAGGTCAATATTGTGAGCTCTGATAAGTGTCTCATCACGATATGGGTATTACTCATGATCAGGAAGTCTATACAAAGCAAAGACTGCTACGCAACTAAGATCCTCTTAACACTTACTGTAAACAGTACAGTGTGTTATATATAGCACAATGTGATATAGTATAGAACCCACTGTTCTATAAATATAGGACAATACAGCCTTATCGTCTCTGCTACAGAAGGTGTAGATGTTCATGGACTTTATTTTCCATGGGTTTCTTTGGCTAAACTGCACAGCTACCCAATATCTAAGCACCGGGTCTATCAGTGCAATATGTATATCCTGCAATGCTGGTAGATACTATTCAAACTACCAACTTTGATTTGTATATCCACTGGCAATGAGGGATTTACATACTGCACTGATAGCTCAGGTTCGTAAAGGATATTAGATGTATCTAGCACACTGGCAATTCTCTATAAGTAAGTACTCTATAGTAGAGAAAAACCGCAATATAGCTGGATGCTTCAAGAGAAACACAAGCTCCTTCTTGGTAAATCACGCACACACTTTATTCCTGTTCATAGACAGAATCAGTTGTGGATTCAGCCGGTTTGTACCGGTTTGTGCGAACCTGTCATTAAAAGGGACACTCCAGGCACCCAGACCACTTCTGCCCATTGGAGTGGTCTGGGTGCCAACTACCATCACCCTTAACCCGGCAAGTGTAATTATTGCAGTGTTTATAATCTGCAATAATTACCTTGCAGGGTTAAGACCTCCTCTAGTGGCAGTCTATCATACAGCCACTAGAGGGACTTCCAGGTTCCTAAAACCCAAATAGTGTTTTAAATGACGCTGGACGTCCTACGACTGTGGATGAGGACCTCCAGCGTCGCCAGAACCCATATAGGAAAGTATTGAATACTGTTTTTCTATGAGCAGGTCTAATGCCGCACATGCGCATTAGGTCTCCCCCGCCGGCTGGGTAGGAGCATGGGCGGAGCCTGACCCAGCGCTGAGGGACTTTGGCGCTGGATTCAGGTAAGTCACGGAAGGGGTTTTAACCTGATTTTCATCCCTATTGATGATTTAACCCTGCAACTGTAAATATTGAATTTTTCATAAACTGCAATATTTACCTTACAGGGTTAACTCCTCCTCTAGTGGCTGTCTACTAGACAGCCACTAGAGGGCACTTACGGGTGCTATAGCATCGCTGGAGGTCATGACGCTATGTGAGGACCTCCAGCGTCGCTGAAATACCCATAGGAAAGCACGTAAAGCATTTTTCAATGCTTTCCTAAGTTGAGGTCTAATGCGCGTGCACGGCATTGCCGCGCATGCGCATTAGGTCTCACCCGCCGGCGCCCGTGCATGCGCAATTGGTCTCCACCGCCGGATGACGTCGGTGGGGGAGGAGCATGGGCGGACCCGGAACACCTTCAGCAACCTGGGATGGGGGATGGGAGGGAAAGGGGACCTGCAGTGCCAGGAAAACTGTTTGTTTTCCTTGCGCTGGAGTGTCCATTTAAAATTTAACAAGTTCGCCGAACCGGTTGCTACTACGGCTGACTGAAGTGTCGGCTCAAGGGCCGACACCAGAAGGGGCCTCGCACCCGGCGGCATACAGCACCTCTTGCTCCCTGATGATCTAGTGGTCTGCTCCAGCTCCCTGGTGGTCTGCTCCAGCTCCTTGGTGTTCCAGAAGGCTGGGTATGTAGTGTCCCATGGCCTCCCTGTCTGCAGCTCCGCCGGGCGCATAGCTGCCGACTTTGGAGTAGAGATCTCGCGATCTCCGGCAAATCACAGCATTGACATGGGTTACCACGGCAACACTGTTACCTAAGCTCTTAAGCTCTCTACTTTGTACAAGGAGGCTCTGAGAGACTACATACCCAGCATTCTGGATCACCAGGGACCTGGAGCAGACCACCAGGGAGCTGTAGCAGACCACTGGATCATCAGGGAGCAAGAGGAGACCAGTGTACCACCAGGGGCTGGTGGTTGGTAAGTGAACAACAGCCTCCCCACCACAAACTGTCATCACCTTCCACATGGTCACCTTACACCAACACTGTCACAACCTCCCACACTGTCACCATCACCACCCCATACACACACACACACTGTCTCCCTTAAAGGACCACTCTAGTGCCAGGAAAACATACTTGTTTTCCTGGCACTAGAGTGCCCTGAGGGTGCCCCCACCCTCAGGGACCCCCTCCCGCCCGGCTCTGGAAAGGGGTTAAATCTTACCTTTTTCCAGCGCTGGGCAGAGAGCTCTCCTCCGATCCGCCTCTTCTCCTCCCTGTCGGCTGAATGCGCACGCGCGGCAAGAGCTGCGCGCGCATTCAGCCGGTCACATAGGAAAGCATTCATAATGCTTTCCTATGGACGCTGGCGTGCTCTCACTGTGAAAATCACAGTGAGAAGCACGCAAGCGCCTCTAGCGGCTGTCAATGAGACAGCCACTAGAGGACATAGGGGGAAGGCTTAACCCATTCATAAACATAGCAGTTTCTCTGAAACTGCTATGTTTATGAAAAAATGGGTTAACCCTAGAAGGACCTGGCACCCAGACCACCTCATTAAGCTGAAGTGGTCTGGGTGCCTAGAGTGGTCCTTTAATGGAGGCATAGACAAGGCACAGAGAGGCTGAGGGCAGAAAGATGGCACAGAGAGGCTGAGGGCAGAAAGATTGCACCGAGAGGCTAGGGCAGAGAGATGGCACTGAGAGGCTGGTGTAAGAGAGATGGCAATTGCAGGTTGTTTAAGGGGACATGGCACTAGTAGACTTTTTTGAGGCACATGTGGCTCATTGGCATGACATGCAGGAGTTATGCATTTACTGCTCATTAGCATGAGATACCAAGTTTATATATTTATAGCTTCATTGGCATGATATATTGTATATTGTATACATACATACATACATACATACATATATATTTATATCTATCTGTGGGGGATGGAGTCTTGGTCCCAGGCAGCACATTGCCTTTGGCAGATTCTTTAAAGTTGGAAACATAGTCGGAACTAGTTACTAAAATTTGTGAATCACACTACTGTACAGAATACATGGTGTACACGCTGTGATGGGATTTCAGCTAGGTCCAAAATCTCCATGTGGCATTTACAAGTACCATACTGCCCATAAAGCCTAATAATATAAGGTAATACTGTGTATCCTGTTTGACGATTGGTGTAAGGGTATAGTAGGGGATGTGTAGCTTATAAAAAGCTTGTTCTCCATTTGCTCAGTGCTGACATTTTGGACATGAGTTCAGCTGTGCAACGTACAGATAAGACAGCAAATTATTCATTACAGGGTCACTACCTCACCTTAATGAGGGCCTGGTACTCCAACTTCAGCCGCTGCTCCAAAGTATTAGCCAAATTCAGCCAAGAACCAGCCAGATACAAGGCAAAAACCAGCAACTCAGCTCAGCTCAAACCAGCTCCAGAAGGTTCTTCTGAACTGTTGAAGTGCTTCCTGTTGCATCAGAGTCCTTTGACTGCACTCTTCTAATCTTACAGGAAGGGTTCTTATCTCTGTAGAATAAACACAGTGTATATCAGTGTCTTTACAACCCCTATCCCTGCCATTAAGCTCTCTGTATAACATTAACTACCCCCCACATCCTGTGTATCACACCATAACCCTCCCCCCATCTCCAGTGTGTCACCTTCATTTACCCACATCTCCTGTTACCCCCATAGCCCAAGCCCATCTCCTGTGTGTGACCTTCATTAACCCCATCTATGGTGTATCACCCCCATTAACCCAGCATCTCCATTATTATTATTTTTTAAAATTCTTTATTTTATTTGTGCAAAGATATTACACACAAGTTCACAATGCCACACCAGCTAGAGTAAGCAAGCATAACTTCAAACAGATTTACAGTTGTTTGGCATTAGAAAACACTGCACATCTCCCTTATTTAACACCACATTAACTTACACTGTGTATGTTACTACACAGTGAAAGCTGTGGTGCAGAAATCTAATAGATGTAACGCGGCGCATCCACCCGAAATCTATCATAATGCTATACCCCGAAGCCTGATGGCGCAAATTCGCGCAGCTGATCTCTTGTCACTTCCAGTGACGTAAGTGCAGAAATCTGATAGTTATACTTTTCAAATAGAATAGGAGGTTACACTGGGCATGTGGGATTGATGGGGGTTATACAATACGGAGTTTAATGGTGGGACACACAGGGATAGGGGGTTTATGGTGTGACACACAGGGATGGGGAGGTTAATGGTGACTAATACACTGGGGAGTGTACACTGCCCCCCATCTAATACACTACCCCCCCACATCTAACACACAGTCCCCTACATCTAACGCACAGCCCCCTACATCTAACACACAGACCCCCTCACGTACTGCACAAACAATATACTGCAAAGGCCCCCTCCCTCAAGTGCTGCACAGTGGGTTTGTCTCTGGCACCGGAACCATCAGTAAAGGAGTGATCACCTTGTTTTTCCCACAAATCAAAAAAAAAACTCAGAACAGAAGATTGAGGATAGTGGTTAACAAATTAATGAAACTGCAAACACTAAAACTAACTTGAAAAAAATAACATTCACAGTATGAGCAGTGTTTATGGGATACGGTCACAGTGTAAGCAGTCTATAGCAGATACGGTCACAGTGTAAGCCGTGTTTAGGAGATAAGGTCACAGTGTAAGCAGTGTGTAGGTGATACAGGCGTTTCATTCTCCACAATCACAGTACTTTTGGTTACCTTATAAGTATTACAGTGACTCACATAGGTTGAATTGGCACATGAATACACATGTGAGCAGTAACGCCACGTCAAGGCTTCAACCCTTGTTACTGACCATTCACACACACCATACTTTTCATTCATACACATTCGGTATTCCAGATGTTTTGGACTACACCTCCCATAATGCTGGCAAAGATGTAATTCACAGCATGTGGACTGCCTACGGTTACCTACCTCTGATCACAGTACACAATGTTGAAGTCGCCGTGCAAACAGAAGAAACTTGTCACTTGTCAGATGGCACTTCAATAATCCACCCTGGACGCGAGCCTCAAACGTGGACTTCTTCATTCCTCTTTATGTACTTCGTGCCCCATAGGAGAACATGCTTGGCAGAGTTGTGACACACACAAAAATATAATGGTTAGAGTAAAATGGCATAACAGACACCGTGCATGCAGACTTGCGTGCCACATATTTACAGCAGACAGACACAAAGATTGTGAGAGACACACCGTATTAAATATAAGAATTGGGAGTACCATACATACACAATGCACAATGTCACGGAGATTACAGAATTCAGTGACAGACAGTTTTGGTTGCAGATGTGGGGCAGTCCCTCTGGCTGGGGTGCAGTTTCTCATCCACCCCTGGTGAGTGACTAGATAGCTGGGCTTTCTTAGCAAAAAGCAGGCCATGGCGTCTGAGATTTCTGAAACAAAATGATTTGTAGTCAAACCAGGGCTGTACACATATAACACACAGGCCCCACATCTAACGCACAACCCCCCCACATCTAACGCACAGCCCCCTAATACACAGCACAGACAGCCCCAATATACAGCACAGACCGCCCCATACTGCACATACCCCCCCATACTGTCCAGTCCCCCCAATACTGTCCAGACCCCCCAATACAGCACAGCCCCCCCCAATACTGTCCAGACCCCCCCAATACAGCACAGCCCCCCCAATACTGTACAGTCCCCCCCAATACAGCAAAGTTCCCCCCAATACTGCACAGTCCCCCCCATACTGTCCAGACCCCCCAATACTGTCCAGTCCCCCCCAATACAGCACAGCCCCCCCAATACAGCAAAGTTCCCCCCAATACTGTCCAGACCCCCCCAATACTGCACAGTCCCCCCCCAATACTGTCCAGACCCCCCCAATACTGCACAGTCCCCCCCAATACTGTCCAGACCCCCCCCAATACTGCACAGTCCCCCCCATACTGTCCAGACCCCCCCAATACTGCACAGTCCCCCCCAATACTGTCCAGACCCCCCCAATACTGCACAGTCCCCCCCCATACTGTCCAGACCCCCCCAATACTGCACATTCCCCCCCAATACTGTACAGTCCCCCCCAATACAGCAAAGTTCCCCCCAATACTGTCCAGACCCCCCCAATACTGCACAGTCCCCCCCATACTGTCCAGACCCCCCCAATACTGCACATTCCCCCCCAATACTGTACAGTCCCCCCCAATACAGCAAAGTTCCCCCCAATACTGTCCAGACCCCCCCCAATACTGCACAGTCCCCCCATACTGTCCAGACCCCCCCCAATACTGTCCAGTCCCCCCCAATACAGCACAGCCCCCCCAATACAGCAAAGTTCCCCCCAATACTGTCCAGACCCCCCCAATACTGCACAGTCCCCCCCCATACTGTCCAGACCCCCCCAATACTGTCCAGACCCCCCCCAATACAGCACAGCCCCCCAATACTGTCCAGACCCCCCCAATACTGCACAGTCCCCCCCCAATACTGTCCAGACCCCCCCAATACTGTCCAGTCCCCCCCAATACAGCACAGCCCCCCCAATACTGTACAGTCCCCCCCAATACAGCAAAGTTCTCCCCAATACTGTCCAGACCCCCCCAATACTGCACAGTCCCCCCATACTGTCCAGACCCCCCCCAATACTGTCCAGTCCCCCCAATACAGCACAGCCCCCCCCCCAATACTGTACAGTCCCCCCCAATACAGCAAAGTTCCCCCCAATACTGTCCAGAACCCCCCCCCCCCATACTGCAAGTTACCCCCAATACAGCACAGTCCCCCCTGATGGCTGAGAGTGTTGGGAGCGAGGCTTACCTGAGAGATGTCAGAATGCAGACACCGCGCATGCGCACTCGGGGGTAGGAGATTTCTTAGCAGAAGATATGGCCATCAGATTTCTATACCCCCTCAGTGCGCATGCGCGGTGTCCGAGGCTGTCCTGGCTGGGTGGCGCGTGCGCAGTGTGGGGCAGGGAGATCGAATGAATATTCGGCAGAATCGATCTCCCTGCCCGCTGGTGCGCACGCGCGCTGTCCCATTAGATGCCCTACCTCCCCCCCTTGTGGCTCCAAGCGCAGGCGCAGTGTGTTCTTCGCGCATGCGCAGTACGCGTCCTCATCTCTGTACCGTGATAAAAAAATAATCCTACCTGTTCTTCTGCGCCTGCGCGGCGCTCTGCTCCTCCTTCTCCTGCTCCGAAACGTCAGGTCCGGTGCGGCTCCGTCACATCCGGTGCGGCCGCGTCACTTCCGGTATAGAAATCTGACGAGGTATAGTATTCGGTTGCGACTAGTTCCTATCCAGTAGAAGGACCCTGTCCTTTCTGAGGATAGGAAATAGCTTGCTCAGTGTGAGAGAGCTAGTTCCTATCCTTCTAAGGGACCTTTTCGCCCCCTACTGGTCAGGTCCTGTATAGGGATAGGAACTAGACGGTTCACAGTGAGTTAGCTAGTTCCTATCCTGCTAAAGGACCTTTTTGCCCCTAGTGGTCAAGTCCTGTATAGGGATAGGAACTATCCTGCTCACACTGAGAGAGCTAGTTCCTATCCTGCTAAAGGACCTACTGCTCCATAGTGTTCAGGTTCTCTTAAAGGATAGGAACTAGACAGCTCACAGTGAGAAATCTAGTTCCTATCCAGCAGAAGGACCTTCCAGCTCACACAGGTCCCTTACAGGGATAGGAACTAGACAGCTCACAGTGAGAAATCTAGTTCCTATCCAGCAGAAGGACCTTTATAGCTCCAGTTTACACAGGTCCCTTACAGGGATAGAAACTAGACGGTTCACTGTGAGAAATCTAGTTCCTATCCAGCAGAAGGACCTTTATAGCTCCAGCTATCAGGGATAGTAATACCTAGTTCCTATACTGCTAAGGGACCTCTATACCTTCAGCTAACAATGGTCCCTTACAGGGATAGGAACTAGACGGTTCACAGTGAGAAATCTAGTTCCTATCCGGCAAAAGGACCTTTATAGCTCCAGCTTACACAGGTCCCTTACAGGGATAGGAACTAGACGGTTCACAGGGAGTTAGCTAGTTCCTATCCTGCTAAAGGACCTTTTTGCCCCTAGTGGTCAAGTCCTGTATAGGGATAGGAACTATCCTGCTCACACTGAGAGAGCTAGTTCCTATCCTGCTAAAGGACCTATTGCTCCATAGTGTTCGGGTCCTCTTAAAGGATAGGAACTAGACAGCTCACAGTGAGAAATCTAGTTCCTATCCAGCAGAAGGACCTTTATAGCTCCAGCTCACACAGGTCCCTTACAGGGATAGGAACTAGACGGTTCACTGTGAGAAATCTAGTTCCTATCCAGCAGAAGGACCTTTATAGCTCCAGTTTACACAGGTCCCTTACAGGGATAGGAACTAGACGGTTCACTGTGAGAAATCTAGTTCCTATCCAGCAGAAGGACCTTTATAGCTCCAGTTTACACAGGTCCCTTACAGGGATAGGAACTAGACGGTTCACTGTGAGAAATCTAGTTCCTATCCAGCAAAAGGACCTTTATAGCTCCAGCTCACACAAGTCCCCTACAGGGATAGGAACTAGACAGCTCACAGTGAGAAATCTAGTTCCTATCCAGCAGAAGGACCTTTATAGCTCCAGCTCACACAGGTCTCTTACATAGTTTTTATACTGCTAATGGACTGTAAACCTTAAGCTAATAGTGATCCTTTACAAGGATAAGAATTCCTAGTTTTTATACTGCTAATGAACATTTATTGATTGCAAACTTCTCAGCTAGAGGGAATGATTTTAACTTATGTGGAGCACAAGACAGCACGTACTGAGATCTGAGTTTGTTACACGCAAAGACCTGCTACAGCCCTTGCGGCTCATAATAACTGGATGCTGCAGGCCGGTAGGGAGACTGAGTTGCTCCCAACTTAGTAAAGCTGTAGCAGTGTGGAAAGTGGGGGACAGTGCTTATGTGGGTGCAGGTCAATTTGAAAGTAAAGGGATGCAATTGCTAGCAATGGAGAAATTGAAGTGGGCAGTATATAGACCCACGCAAGGTGGGAGAGGATATATGGCACTGTGATTAGATACAACACCCATATTCATGTCATTGCTTTGAAATAAAATTCACATAAACACACTGAACTGTTAATGCTGAGATTTTCTTTTCTTCTTTTGACTTCCGCAGTGTCATTATATACCTATATTTATTGTTTAGTTTATGGGTACTGGTCTGGTTCGTTTCTGACTCCAACATTTTTTCATTTGTCGTGGACTCATAGAGGGTGATTTTGTCCATGGAGCGGCAGCCGCAAGTGTCAGGAAAGTGAGGTGCTTTGGCTGTTATATTTATAAAATCCATTGCACTGGTTTTATACTTCACACAGCACATTTGGCTTCTGAAATTGAGACTCTGCCACGCACAGTTTGGTGGAGATTATTAGAGGAATTCTAGGCAAATAGCACCAGAGCAATCCCTACTTTTGTCATGACTTCATGCTGGAAATTGGAGCACACTAAGATTGTGCCACTATTGGGCACCATTTCTTTCAGCACCACCTATAAAAATCCTGACACATTGCCCTTTAACTTTACACCTGTGTGGTCTTTCTATTAACTCACAATCAATCTTCATCTGAGCTGCAGAAACTCCCGGCTGTCTTTAAAAATTTTGTAGAACATTTGTAAAACTTGGTGTACCCTAGTTGTTGCATAAAATGGCACTATCTCCTACTCAAGTATTAAAGGACCACTCTAGGCACCCAGACCACTTCAGCTTAATGAAGTGGTCTGGGTGCCAGGTCCAGCTAGGTTTAACCCTTTTTTATATAAACATAGCAGTTTCAGAGAAACTGCTATGTTTATATAAGGGTTAAGCCAGCCTCTAAATCCTCTAGTGGCTGTCTCACTGACAGCCGCTAGAGGCGCTTGCGTGATTCTAACTGTGAAAATCACAGTGAGAGCACGCAAGCGTCCATAGGAAAGCATTGTAAATGCTTTCCTATGCGACCGGCTGAATGCGCGCGCAGCTCTTGCCGCGCATGCGCATTCAGCCGAAAGGGAGGAGAGGAGGCGGAGAGCTCCCCGCCCGGCGCTGGAATAAAGGTACGTTTTAACCCTTTCCTCTCCCCAGAGCCGGGCGGGAGGGGGTCCCTGAGGGTGGGGGCACCCTCAGGGCACTATAGTGCCAGGAAAATGAGTATGTTTTCCTGGCACTATAGTGGTCCTTTAACTTTTTCCTAGTCAACCATATGTTTTACAGATTAAATAAGGTTTTATATATTTAAAAAAAAAAAAAATCTTATTTTGCAATGGTTTGCCATTTACAGGCTGGTGTAGGCCATTTTGTTGCTTATTTTGCAAGGGATGTGGTAGCTTGTTGTCAGTTGGCTGTAGTTACTTGTGGGTTTTTTTATGGGTATTTTTATACACTTTGATAATGACATGTTAGCCGAAGATTGTGAAAAATAAAGAAAACTGGTTTATTTTATCTGACACTTTGTAAAGCGGAATGGGTATATGGTACTGTGTTTACTACTCACATCTGCTTGCCATGATTTGAAAGGCTAGAAATATCATCGAAAAATTGTTAATTATTTCTTTTCATTTTATTTATTCAATATTCTTCCATCTACCCTGGACGCACTGTTAAACTGTGTGGTCTTTAAAAAACTAGCAGGAGAAAAATGCAGTTATTGACCATATATTATACCTTGCTTTTAGGACAATACACAGCTGTGCTAGTTCACATCACCTTTGTACATGTCCACTACACAATACTTTGAAGGCAGCATCTTATGCCTGGGCTCCTATTTCACAAACCACACCTGCTACTATGTGGACTTAATCTGCGGTTAGTTAGGAGTCAGGTTGTTGTTTTTTTCTAAAACTAACAAATGCTATTGATACCGGAGAAACTGATGGAAGCCAAGCACAGAGAGATGGACACAGGTTTCTTCAGGAAGGAAGAGATTCTTTATTCGATTCACCGACCGGGACTCAGAGGGACTAATGTCACCAAAATACAACAAGATCTGAGCCCCGAACAATAGTGTAGGCTCCTTATATAGGCATGTAACTCCTCCCATAGTAAGCTCCACCCACACATACTCTTACCCAATCAAACAAGAACTAACTTCCTGTTTGACCACATGGCTTGCCCAGCACAATGGAGGAGGTGAATACTACATCCGGTATTCTCGCACATGCTCCGTACACTACTGATTGTATCTTTGCCACGTGCAACCAACCGATACACCAGTATACGCACGTACACATGCCACGTGGTAATCTCGGCCTACTAAATTTATTTTTACCGAGATTCCACCACACTATATTTTCAACAACAAAAATATAATTCTTAAAGGGACACTGTAGGCCCCAGAACCACTACTGCTTAATGAAGTGGTTAATTTCTGTTCAGCTGAATCATAAGAGTAACAACATGTACATTGAAAGGACGTCACATACGTAGTATGGCACATGCCCATCTTTGTTCCCCCTCATGTAGTAAGACCCTATCGGTACACCCTCCTATTCTAAGAACACCCTGCCTAGTAATGCCCCCTAGATAAACATAGAATCAATTTGTTGCATATTTTATGCTGCTGTTAGTTAATAGTTGTCAATATTTGATTGATAATTAATGATACTCCCACTAGACCCCCCCCCCTTATTGCATAAGATTTATAAGCAGTGTTCTGTTTAATACATTTTGGACATTTTCTGAATCAGACTCCTTTGTATGGTCTCTCAAGAGTGTCTCCAAATACTTGAGGTCGTGGTACAGTTTGGTTAGAACTATAAGACCATGGCAGGTAATTCTGCTGATCATCAAGGACAGGACATGTTCCAACACTTAATATCGTGATTCTGGTGTCTATAGCTTGTCCCTGCAGGGTTTTCAATGTAAACACTGCCTTTTGAGAGAAAATGCATCTCTATGAGTAGATGCTGATTGGCGCAGTGAGGCATTTTTGCCACGCATGCGCAGTAGTCTCCTAATGCTATCCTATGGGAAGCAATGGACTGGTTCAGATCATCAAGAATGAATATTAGCCATTGAGGCAGGGCCAGCCACTGCGAGCCAACACAGCTTGGGAAAAAAGGTGAGGGCGCCAGTCATACTCACTGACAGACACACACACTCAGTGACTGACAGACACACACTCACTAATTTGACACTCACTGACAGACACACACCTATCGTACTGTGCTGCAGAATTTGTTGGGGATTTATAAATACTAATAATAATACTGGCACACACACACACACATTCTCTCACACTCACAAATTATTAGTTTTTTAATTTAATGGCACCCAGCCTCACTACGTTCCTTTCCCTCGGGTCCAGTGTGGGGTTGCTCTGCCTCTTCGTGGGCCGGCTTCCGGCATCACAGCAGAGCAACAAGATCACAGCTCCTTCAACGCCGCCTCCATTCTCCCTCAGCCCCCTGAACGCACTGACAAATACCCAAGCGCCAAGAGAAAATTTCTAGTCGCCATGGCGATCTGGCGCCTGGGATTTGTTGAGTCTTGATTTAATCTATTAGATTAATATACCCATGTGACTAAAAAGTTATTGTTTGGTTGTGGGAGACTGTTCCTGTCCGTGAATTGCTATGTGCTATTCTCATGTTTTGCCCTGTATTCATATGCTTTGCCTGCTCCCCTTTCGGGAGCGCCATATGAACGGGTTCCATTCACCTCCTTAACGAGGACCACCACGAAACCCCATTTAGAATGTTGTTGTAGAACGTTCAAACCGCGTTACGAGGTGTCAAAACCACAGACCGCAAGGGAAGCCTCGGCGCGTGCCGACCCTGGGTGACAGCCCGTTCATTAGACGAACGTCATCCAGGGGGAGCATTTGCAGATTCCAATGCTCCCTGGCATGCTCACACCAATCAATTAGAACGTTGGCAACTCGCAACATAAGTGTGAAACCGCAAGGGAAGTAATTGATGAGTGCTTCCCTGGGTGGCCGCCGTTCGTATAGACGAACGGCATCCAGGGGGAGCATTTGTGTGGCCAAATAAAGTGGTTGTTGTACCCCTGGAACAGTGTGTCGTCCAGTTACTAGGGGAAAATGGGTCTCTTCATTCTGCATTAGCTGATGTAACCAGTCGGGTTACCCTCGGCCCGCTACAGAGACTAACATGGTTTCCCACATGAGAAGAAAAACAGTATAGGCATATAGTTAAAAGAAAACAAACAGATTTTAATTTAAATTTATTTTTTATTAAAAGTAAACAGGAATAAAGTTTAACATTGTGAAACATGTACAGTTGTTGCTTTATTCTATTCTATTCCCATAAACATATTAAAAGGATAACTCCAGAATGAATGAACACTGATATAAATAATACAAGTTAAATTAAAAATATATATTTATATTACAGAAAATCTAACTAATTATGTTAAAAATGTTTTCATCAAGTTTCAACATGCAGTAGTAAAAAACATTTAATTTTTAAAATACTTACTTTAAAAAAAAAATGTATTATTGAGCTTCTCAAGGGAGGTATACTCCTATTTTTAGTCCCCCTGAGAGAATTTTATTGGACAGTTTTGGTGATACATTGAGCACATGCACTTTGCACAAAGTGGATTGACCTGCAGATGGGAGTAGCAACGCACACTCCCAGGCAGTCCGCAAAGAATGGGCGCTCACACATACGATAGGTGGGTGGTAAAGACATATACACAAATACATGAAATACAACACTCAATGATGAGTGGACATTAGATTAGGGTAAACATTTATTTTTTTAATAAGGGATATTTTTCATAAATATAGAGTTAAAATGATACAATTTATTTGTTAACAGAGTTTGAGAGCAAGCTTAGAAGATCAAGTTGCTAGGTCCCTTACTCGGGGCATAAGTGCCCCTGAATAAAACTGTGATGTGGTCTGTGGGTGACACTCACACTGAGGCAGTGCTGGTGCTAGACTATTTTCCACCCTAGACAAGACCAGATACTTGCACCAACCCTAAAAAACAAAAATCGCCAGCTTTGTGTGTCTCTCTATCCCTCTTAGCCCTGTGTCTCTTTGCCTCTCTGTGTGTCTTTTTATCCTCCAAGCTCCTGTATGTGTGTCTTTTTCTCTCTAAGCCCTTCTGTGTCTGACACCCCAGCCCTTCTGTGTGCCTCTTTGCCCCCCTTAGCCCCTCTGTGTGTCTGTTCCCCCAAGTTTGTCTCTTTGCCCCTGCGTGTCTTTGTCCCCCCAAAGCCCCACTGTGTCTCTTTGCCCCCCCCGCAGCTCCCTTTGTATGTCTTTGTCCTTCCATGTGTCTCTTTGCACCTCTGTGTATCTCTTTGTTCCTCCAGCCCTGTGTGTCTTTATATCCCCCCCCCAACTCTTCTGTGTGCCTCTTTGTTTAGCCAAGTCCCTCTAAGTATGCTCCTCCTTGTCTCTTTGTCCCTGTCAAACCCTCTGTTTGTGTCTTTGCCACCCAAAGCCTCTTTGTGTGTCACTTTGCCCTCTGTGTATCTCTTTGCCACCCCTGCCCCACTCTGTGTCTTTTTGTCCACCCTCAGTCCCCTATGTGTCTCTTTGTCCGTCCGCTCTTTTTACTGTCTTCCTCCTTCTGCAGTGCCAGCTTACCTACTTGTAGCGTGGTTGAGTGAACTGTGGTGGAGAATCTCTGTATCCACTATTCTGTCTGGGAGCACTTCCGGTTAGACTGGGTAGAGGATACAGAAGATTCTCTACTGCGGTGCCTTGGCCATGCTACATGAAATGATTGGCAGGAAGGGAATGCGTGGGACAGAGACACACTGGCTGTGCGTGGCTGGGAGAGAGACACGCTGGCTGTGCGTGGGTAGGGGAGAGAGAGCGACACACACACACCGGCTGTGCGTGGCTGGCAGAGAGAGCGACACACACACACCGGCTGTGCATGGCTGGGAGAGAGAGCGACACACACACACACACACACAGGCTGTGCGTGGGAGAGAGAGACACGCTGGCTGTGCGTGGGAGAGAGAGAGAGAAAGAGAGAGAGACACGCTGGCTGTGCGTGGGAGAGAGAGAGAGAAAGAGAGACACGCTGGCTGTGCGTGGGAGAGAGAGAGACACGCTGGCTGTGCGTGGGAGAGAGAGAGAGAGAGAGAGAGAGACACGCTGGCTGTGCGTGGGTGAGACACACGCTGGCTGTGCGTGGGAGAGAGAGAGAGAGAGAGAGAGACACGCTGGCTGTGCGTGGGAGAGAGAGAGAGAGAGAGAGACACACGCTGGCTGTGCGTGGGAGAGAGAGAGAGAGAGAGAGAGAGACACGCTGGCTGTGCGTGGGTGAGACAGACACACTGGCTGTGCGTGAGTGGGACAGAGAGACACACACGCTGGCTGTGCGTGCGTGGGTGGGAGAGGCACACACGCTGGCTGTGCGTGCGTGGGTGGGAGAGGCACACACGCTGGCTGTGCGTGCGTGGGTGGGAGAGGCACACACGCTGGCTGTGCGTGCGTGGGTGGGAGAGGCACACACGCTGGCTGTGCGTGCGTGGGTGGGAGAGGCACACGCTGGCTGTGCGTGCGTGGGTGGGAGAGGCACACGCTGGCTGTGCGTGCGTGGGTGGGAGAGGCACACGCTGGCTGTGCGTGCGTGGGTGGGAGAGGCACACGCTGGCTGTGCGTGCGTGGGTGGGAGAGACACACGCTGGCTGTGCGTGCGTGGGTGGGAGAGACACACGCTGGCTGTGCGTGCGTGGGTGGGAGAGACACACGCTGGCTGTGCGTGCGTGGGTGGGAGAGACACACCCTGGCTGTGCGTGCGTGGGTGGGAGAGACACACGCTGGCTGTGCGTGCGTGGGTGGGAGAGACACACGCTGGCTGTGCGTGCGTGGGTGGGAGAGACACACGCTGGCTGTGCGTGCGTGGGTGGGAGAGACACACGCTGGCTGTGCGTGCGTGGGTGGGAGAGACACACGCTGGCTGTGCGTGCGTGGGTGGGAGAGACACACGCTGGCTGTGCGTGCGTGGGTGGGAGAGACACACGCTGGCTGTGCGTGCGTGGGTGGGAGAGACACACGCTGGCTGTGCGTGCGTGGGTGGGAGAGACACACGCTGGCTGTGCGTGCGTGGGTGGGAGAGACACACGCTGGCTGTGCGTGCGTGGGTGGGAGAGACACACGCTGGCTGTGCGTGCGTGGGTGGGAGAGACACACGCTGGCTGTGCGTGCGTGGGTGGGAGAGACACACGCTGGCTGTGCGTGCGTGGGTGGGAGAGACACACGCTGGCTGTGCGTGCGTGGGTGGGAGAGACACACGCTGGCTGTGCGTGCGTGGGTGGGAGAGACACACGCTGGCTGTGCGTGCGTGGGTGGGAGAGAGACACACGCTGGCTGTGCGTGCGTGGGTGGGAGAGAGACACACGCTGGCTGTGCGTGCGTGGGTGGGAGAGACACACGCTGGCTGTGCGTGCGTGGGTGGGAGAGACACACGCTGGCTGTGCGTGCGTGGGTGGGAGAGACACACGCTGGCTGTGCGTGCGTGGGTGGGAGAGACACACGCTGGCTGTGCGTGCGTGGGTGGGAGAGACACACGCTGGCTGTGCGTGCGTGGGTGGGAGAGACACACGCTGGCTGTGCGTGCGTGGGTGGGAGAGACACACGCTGGCTGTGCGTGCGTGGGTGGGAGAGACACACGCTGGCTGTGCGTGCGTGGGTGGGAGAGACACACGCTGGCTGTGCGTGCGTGGGTGGGAGAGACACACGCTGGCTGTGCGTGCGTGGGTGGGAGAGACACACGCTGGCTGTGCGTGCGTGGGTGGGAGAGACACACGCTGGCTGTGCGTGCGTGGGTGGGAGAGACACACGCTGGCTGTGCGTGCGTGGGTGGGAGAGACACACGCTGGCTGTGCGTGCGTGGGTGGGAGAGACACACGCTGGCTGTGCGTGCGTGGGTGGGAGAGACACACGCTGGCTGTGCGTGCGTGGGTGGGAGAGACACACGCTGGCTGTGCGTGCGTGGGTGGGAGAGACACACGCTGGCTGTGCGTGCGTGGGTGGGAGAGACACACGCTGGCTGTGCGTGCGTGGGTGGGAGAGACACACGCTGGCTGTGCGTGCGTGGGTGGGAGAGACACACGCTGGCTGTGCGTGCGTGGGTGGGAGAGACACACGCTGGCTGTGCGTGCGTGGGTGGGAGAGACACACGCTGGCTGTGCGTGCGTGGGTGGGAGAGACACACGCTGGCTGTGCGTGCGTGGGTGGGAGAGACACACGCTGGCTGTGCGTGCGTGGGTGGGAGAGACACACGCTGGCTGTGCGTGCGTGGGTGGGAGAGACACACGCTGGCTGTGCGTGCGTGGGTGGGAGAGACACACGCTGGCTGTGCGTGCGTGGGTGGGAGAGACACACGCTGGCTGTGCGTGCGTGGGTGGGAGAGACACACGCTGGCTGTGCGTGCGTGGGTGGGAGAGACACACGCTGGCTGTGCGTGCGTGGGTGGGAGAGACACACGCTGGCTGTGCGTGCGTGGGTGGGAGAGACACACGCTGGCTGTGCGTGCGTGGGTGGGAGAAACACACGCTGGCTGTGCGTGCGTGGGTGGGAGAGACACACGCTGGCTGTGCGTGCGTGGGTGGGAGAGACACACGCTGGCTGTGCGTGGGTGGGAGAGAGAGAGGACACTGGCTGTGCGTGGGTGGGACAGAGAGAGACACGCTGGCTGTGTGTGGGTGGGACAGAGAGAGACACGCTGGCTGTGTGTGGGTGGGAGAGAGAGAGACACGCTGGCTGTGTGTGGGTGGGTGGGAGAGAGCGAGACACGCTGGCTGTGCGTGGGTGGGAGAGAGACACACGCTGGCTGTGCGTGGGTGGGAGAGAGACACACGCTGGCTGTGCGTGGGTGGGAGAGAGAGAGGACACTGGCTGTGTGTGGGTGGGACAGAGAGAGACACGCTGGCTGTGTGTGTGTGGGACAGAGAGAGACACGCTGGCTGTGTGTGTGTGGGACAGAGAGAGACACGCTGGCTGTGTGTGGGTGGGTGGGAGAGAGAGAGACACGCTGGCTGTGTGTGGGTGGGTGGGAGAGAGCGAGACACGCTGGCTGTGCGTGGGTGGGAGAGAGACACACGCTGGCTGTGCGTGGGTGGGAGAGAGACACGCTGGCTGTGCGTGGGTGGGAGAGAGACACGCTGGCTGTGCGTGGGTGGGAGAGAGACACGCTGGCTGTGCGTGGGTGGGAGAGAGACACACGCTGGCTGTGCGTGGGTGGGAGAGAGACACACGCTGGCTGTGCGTGGGTGGGAGAGAGACACACGCTGGCTGTGCGTGCGTGGGTGGGAGAGACACACGCTGGCTGTGCGTGCGTGGGTGGGAGAGACACACGCTGGCTGTGCGTGCGTGGGTGGGAGAGACACACGCTGGCTGTGCGTGCGTGGGTGGGAGAGACACACGCTGGCTGTGCGTGCGTGGGTGGGAGAGACACACGCTGGCTGTGCGTGCGTGGGTGGGAGAGACACACGCTGGCTGTGCGTGCGTGGGTGGGAGAGACACACGCTGGCTGTGCGTGCGTGGGTGGGAGAGACACACGCTGGCTGTGCGTGCGTGGGTGGGAGAGACACACGCTGGCTGTGCGTGCGTGGGTGGGAGAGACACACGCTGGCTGTGCGTGCGTGGGTGGGAGAGACACACGCTGGCTGTGCGTGCGTGGGTGGGAGAGACACACGCTGGCTGTGCGTGCGTGGGTGGGAGAGACACACGCTGGCTGTGCGTGCGTGGGTGGGAGAGACACACGCTGGCTGTGCGTGCGTGGGTGGGAGAGACACACGCTGGCTGTGCGTGCGTGGGTGGGAGAGACACACGCTGGCTGTGCGTGCGTGGGTGGGAGAGACACACGCTGGCTGTGCGTGCGTGGGTGGGAGAGACACACGCTGGCTGTGCGTGCGTGGGTGGGTGGGAGAGACACACGCTGGCTGTGCGTGCGTGGGTGGGAGAGACACACGCTGGCTGTGCGTGCGTGGGAGAGACACACGCTGGCTGTGCGTGCGTGGGTGGGAGAGACACACGCTGGCTGTGCGTGCGTGGGTGGGAGAGACACACGCTGGCTGTGCGTGCGTGGGTGGGAGAGACACACGCTGGCTGTGCGTGCGTGGGTGGGAGAGACACACGCTGGCTGTGCGTGCGTGGGTGGGAGAGACACACGATGGCTGTGCGTGCGTGGGTGGGAGAGACACACGATGGCTGTGCGTGCGTGGGTGGGAGAGACACACGATGGCTGTGCGTGCGTGGGTGGGAGAGACACACGATGGCTGTGCGTGCGTGGGTGGGAGAGACACACGATGGCTGTGCGTGCGTGGGTGGGAGAGACACACGCTGGCTGTGCGTGCGTGGGTGGGAGAGACACACGCTGGCTGTGCGTGCGTGGGAGAGACACACGATGGCTGTGCGTGCGTGCGTGGGAGAGAAAATGGCTGTGCGTGGGTGGGAGAGAGAGAGACACACGCTGGCTGTGCGTGGGTGGGAGAGACACGCTGGCTGTGCGTGGGTGGGAGAGACACACGCTGGCTGTGCGTGGGTGGGAGAGACACACGCTGGCTGTGCGTGGGTGGGAGAGACACACGCTGGCTGTGCGTGGGTGGGAGAGACACACGCTGGCTGTGCGTGGGTGGGAGAGACACACGCTGGCTGTGCGCGCGTGGGTAGGAGAGACACACGCTGGCTGTGCGCGCGTGGGTAGGAGAGACACACGCTGGCTGTGCGCGCGTGGGTGGGAGAGACACACGCTGGCTGTGCGTGGGTGGGAGAGAGACACGCTGGCTGTGCGTGCGTGGGTGGGAGAGACACACGCTGGCTGTGCGTGCGTGGGTGGGAGAGACACACGCTGGCTGTGCGTGCGTGGGTGGGAGAGACACACGCTGGCTGTGCGTGCGTGGGTGGGAGAGACACACGCTGGCTGTGCGTGCGTGGGTGGGAGAGACACACGCTGGCTGTGCGTGCGTGGGTGGGAGAGACACACGCTGGCTGTGCGTGCGTGGGTGGGAGAGACACACGCTGGCTGTGCGTGCGTGGGTGGGAGAGACACACGCTGGCTGTGCGTGCGTGGGTGGGAGAGACACACGCTGGCTGTGCGTGCGTGGGTGGGAGAGACACACGCTGGCTGTGCGTGCGTGGGTGGGAGAGACACACGCTGGCTGTGCGTGCGTGGGTGGGAGAGACACACGCTGGCTGTGCGTGCGTGCGTGGGTGGGAGAGACACACGCTGGCTGTGCGTGCGTGCGTGGGTGGGAGAGACACACGCTGGCTGTGCGTGCGTGCGTGGGTGGGAGAGACACACGCTGGCTGTGCGTGCGTGCGTGGGTGGGAGAGACACACGCTGGCTGTGCGTGCGTGCGTGGGTGGGAGAGACACACGCTGGCTGTGCGTGCGTGCGTGGGTGGGAGAGACACACGCTGGCTGTGCGTGCGTGCGTGGGTGGGAGAGACACACGCTGGCTGTGCGTGCGTGCGTGGGTGGGAGAGACACACGCTGGCTGTGCGTGCGTGCGTGGGTGGGAGAGACACACGCTGGCTGTGCGTGCGTGCGTGGGTGGGAGAGACACACGCTGGCTGTGCGTGCGTGCGTGGGTGGGAGAGACACACGCTGGCTGTGCGTGCGTGGGTGGGAGAGACACACGCTGGCTGTGCGTGCGTGGGTGGGAGAGACACACGCTGGCTGTGCGTGCGTGGGTGGGAGAGACACACGCTGGCTGTGCGTGCGTGGGTGGGAGAGACACACGCTGGCTGTGCGTGCGTGGGTGGGAGAGACACACGCTGGCTGTGCGTGCGTGGGTGGGAGAGACACACGCTGGCTGTGCGTGCGTGGGTGGGAGAGACACACGCTGGCTGTGCGTGCGTGGGTGGGAGAGACACACGCTGGCTGTGCGTGCGTGGGTGGGAGAGACACACGCTGGCTGTGCGTGCGTGGGTGGGAGAGACACACGCTGGCTGTGCGTGCGTGGGTGGGAGAGACACACGCTGGCTGTGCGTGCGTGGGTGGGAGAGACACACGCTGGCTGTGCGTGCGTGGGTGGGAGAGACACACGCTGGCTGTGCGTGGGTGGGTGGGAGAGACACACGCTGGCTGTGCGTGGGTGGGTGGGAGAGACACACGCTGGCTGTGCGTGGGTGGGTGGGAGAGACACACGCTGGCTGTGCGTGGGTGGGTGGGAGAGACACACGCTGGCTGTGCGTGGGTGGGTGGGAGAGACACACGCTGGCTGTGCGTGGGTGGGAGAGACACGCTGGCTGTGCGTGGGTGGGAGAGAGAGAGGACACTGGCTGTGTGTGGGTGGGACAGAGAGAGACACGCTGGCTGTGTGTGGGTGGGACAGAGAGAGACACGCTGGCTGTGTGTGGGTGGGACAGAGAGAGACACGCTGGCTGTGTGTGGGTGGGACAGAGAGAGACACGCTGGCTGTGCGTGGGTGGGAGAGACACACGCTGGCTGTGCGTGGGTGGGAGAGACACACGCTGGCTGTGCGTGGGTGGGAGAGACACACGCTGGCTGTGCGTGGGTGGGAGAGACACACGCTGGCTGTGCGTGGGTGGGAGAGACACACGCTGGCTGTGCGTGGGTGGGAGAGACACACGCTGGCTGTGCGTGGGTGGGAGAGACACACGCTGGCTGTGCGTGGGTGGGAGAGACACACGCTGGCTGTGCGTGGGTGGCAGAGACACACGCTGGCTGTGCGTGGGTGGCAGAGACACACGCTGGCTGTGCGTGGGTGGCAGAGACACACGCTGGCTGTGCGTGGGTGGCAGAGACACACGCTGGCTGTGCGTGGGTGGCAGAGACACACGCTGGCTGTGCGTGGGTGGCAGAGACACACGCTGGCTGTGCGTGGGAGAGAGAGAGGACACTGGCTGTGCGTGGGAGAGAGAGAGACACGCTGGCTGTGTGTGGGTGGGACAGAGAGAGACACGCTGGCTGTGTGTGGGTGGGACAGAGAGAGACACGCTGGCTGTGTGTGGGTGGGACAGAGAGAGACACGCTGGCTGTGTGTGGGTGGGACAGAGAGAGACACGCTGGCTGTGCGTGGGTGGGAGAGACACACGCTGGCTGTGCGTGGGTGGGAGAGACACACGCTGGCTGTGCGTGGGAGAGAGAGAGAGAGACACGCTGGCTGTGCGTGGGTGGGAGAGAGAGACACGCTGGCTGTGCGTGGGTGGGAGAGAGAGACACGCTGGCTGTGCGTGGGTGGGAGAGAGAGAGACACGCTGGCTGTGCGTGGGTGGGAGAGACACA